>NW_026990310.1:0-89706 GCF_963921805.1 Phalacrocorax carbo
CGCCGCGGCAAAAAACGGACCGGAGCCGGCACCCCGGAATGGGCCGCTGCGGCAAAAAACGGACCGTGTCCGGCACCCCGGAATGGGCCGCCGCGGCAAAAAACGGACCGGCTCCGGCACCCCGGAATGGGCCGCCGCGGCAAAAAGGGACCGGAGCCGGCACCCCGGAATGGGCCGCCGCGGCAAAAAACGGACCGGAGCCGGCACCCCGGAATGGGCCGCCGCGGCACAAAACGGACCGGCGCCCGCACCCCGGAATGGGCCGCCGCGGCAAAAAACGGACCGGAGGCGGCACCCCGGAATGGGCCGCCGCGGCAAAAAACGGACCGGCCCCGGCAGCCCGGAATGGGCCGCCGCGGCAAAAAACGGACCGGAGCCGGCACCCCGGAATGGGCCACCGTGGCAAAAAACGGACCGGCCCCGGCACCCCGGAATGGGCCGCCGCGGCAAAAAACGGACCTGCCCCGGCACCCCGGAATGGGCCGCCGCGGCAAAAAACGGACCGGCCCCGGCACCCCGGAATGGGCCGCCGCGGCAAAAAACGGACCGGCCCCGGCACCCCGGAATGGGCCGCCGCGGCAAAAAACGGACCGGGTCCGGCACCCCGGAATGGGCCGCCGCGGCAAAAAACGGACCGGCTCTGGCACCCCGGAATGGGCCGCCGCGGCAAAAAACGGACCGGCTCCGGCACCCCGAAATGGGCCGCCGCGGCAAAAAACGGACCGTCCCCGGCACCCCGGAATGGGCCGCCGCGGCAAAAAACGGACCGGCGCCGGCACCCCGGAATGGGCCGCCGCGGCAAAAAAACGGACCGGAGCCGGCACCCCGGAATGGGCCGCCGCGGCAAAAAACGGACCGGGTCCGGCACCCCGGAATGGGCCGCCGCGGCAAAAAACGGACCGGCGCCGGCACCCCGGAATGGGCCGCCGCGGCAAAAAAACGGACCGGGTCCGGCACCCCGGAATGGGCCGCCGCGGCAAAAAACGGACCGGGTCCGGCACCCCGGAATGGGCCGCCGCGGCAAAAAACGGACCGGCGCCGGCACCCCGGAATGGGCCGCCGCGGCAAAAAACGGACCGGAGCCGGCACCCCGGAATGGGCCGCCGCGGCAAAAAACGGACCGGAGCCGGCCCCCCGGAATGGGCCGCCGCGGTAAAAAACGGACCGGGTCCGGCACCCCGGAATGGGCCGCCGCGGCAAAAAAACGGACCGGCGCCGGCACCCCGGAATGGGCCGCCGCGGCAAAAAACGGACCAGCGCCGGCACCCCGGAATGGGCCGCCGCGGCAAAAAACGGACTGGCGCCGGCACCCCGGAATGGGCCGCCGCGGCAAAATACGGACCGGCCCCGGCACCCCGGAATGGGCCGCCGCGGCAAAAAACGGACCAGACCCGGCACCCCGGAATGGGCTGCCGCGGCAAAAAACGGACCGGGTCCGGCACCCCGGAATGGGCCGCCGCGGCAAAAAACGGACCGGCGCCGGCACCCCGGAATGGGCCGCCGCGGCAAAAAACGGACCGGCGCCGGCACCCCGGAATGGGCCGCCGCGGCAAAAAACGGACCGGCTCTGGCACCCCGGAATGGGCCGCCGCGTCAAAAAACGGACCGGGTCCGGCACCCTGGAATGGGCCACCGTGGCAAAAAAACGGACCGGCCCTGCCACCCCGGAATGGGCCACCGTGGCAAAAAACGGACCGGCCCCGGCACCCCGGAATGGGCCGCCGCGGCAAAAAACGGACCGGAGCCGGCCCCCCGGAATGGGCCGCCGCGGCAAAAAACGGACCGGGTCCGGCACCCCGGAATGGGCCGCCGCGGCAAAAAACGGACCGGCCCCGGCACCCCGGAATGGGCCGCCGCGGCAAAAAACGGACCGGCCCCGGCACCCCGGAATGGGCTGCCGCGGCAAAAAACGGACCGGGTCCGGCACCCCCGGAATGGGCCGCCGCGGCAAAAAAACGGACCGGGTCCGGCACCCCGGATTTGTCTGCCGCGGCAAAAAACGGACCGGGTCCGGCACCCCGGAATGGGCAGCCGCGGCAAAAAACGGACCGGAGCCGGCACCCCGGATGGGCCGCCGCGGCAAAAAACGGACCGGAGCCGGCACCCCGGAATGGGCCGCCGCGGCAAAAAACGGACCGGCCCCGGCACCCCGGAATGGGCCGCCGCGGCAAAAAACGGACCGGCCCCGGCACCCCGGAATGGGCCGCCGCGGCAAAAAACGGACCGGCCCCGGCACCCCGGAATGGGCCGCCGCGGCAAAAAACGGACCGGAGCCGGCACCCCCGGAATGGGCCGCCGCGGCAAAAAACGGACCGGCCCCGGCACCCCGGAATGGGCCGCCGTGGCAAAAAACGGACCGGAGCCGGCACCCCGGAATGGGCCGCCGCGGCAAAAAACGGACCGGAGCCGGCACCCCGGAATGGGCCGCCGCGGCAAAAAACGGACCGGAGCCGGCACCCCGGAATGGGCCACCGTGGCAAAAAACGGACCGGGTCCGGCACCCCGGAATGGGCCGCCGCGGCAAAAAACGGACCGGGTCCGGCACCCCGGAATGGGCCGCCGCGGCAAAAAACGGACCGGAGCCGGCACCCCGGAATGGGCCGCCGCGGCAAAAAACGGACCGGCGCCGGCACCCCCGGAATGGGCCGCCGCGGCAAAAAAACGGACCGGGTCCGGCACCCCGGAATGGGCCGCCGCGGCAAAAAACGGACCGGCCCCGGCACCCCGGAATGGGCCGCCGCGGCAAAAAACGGACCGGCTCTGGCACCCCGGAATGGGCCGCCGCGGCAAAAAACGGACCGGCCCCGGCACCCCGGAATGGGCCGCCGCGGCAAAAAACGGACCGGCCCCGGCACCCCGGAATGGGCCGCCGCGGCAAAAAACGGACCGGAGCCGGCACCCCGGAATGGGCCGCCGCGGCAAAAAACGGACCGGCCCCGGCACCCCGGAATGGGCCGCCGCGGCAAAAAACGGACCGGCGCCGGCACCCCCGGAATGGGCCGCCGCGGCAAAAAACGGACCGGCGCCGGCACCCCGGAATGGGCCGCCGCGGCAAAAAACGGACCGGCGCCGGCACCCCGGAATGGGCCGCCGCGGCAAAAAATGGACCGGCGCCGGCACCCCCGGAATGGGCCGCCGCGGCAAAAAACGGACCGGGTCCGGCACCCCGGAATGGGCCACCGTGGCAAAAAACGGACCGGCCCCGGCCCCCCGGAATGGGCCGCCGCGTCAAAAAAACGGACCGGCTCCGGCACCCCGGAATGGGCCGCCGCGGCAAAAAACGGACCGGCCCCGGCACCCCGGAATGGGCCGCCGCGGCAAAAAACGGACCGGCCCCGGCACCCCGGAATGGGCCGCCGCGGCAAAAAACGGACCGGGTCCGGCACCCCGGAATGGGCCGCCGCGGCAAAAAACGGACCTGCGCCGGCACCCCGGAATGGGCCGCCGCGGCAAAAAACGGACCGGAGCCGGCACCCCGGAATGGGCCGCCGCGGCAAAAAACGGACCGGCCCCGGCACCCCGGAATGGGCCGCCGCGGCAAAAAACGGACCGGCCCCGGCACCCCGGAATGGGCCGCCGCGGCAAAAAACGGACCGGAGCCGGCACCCCGGAATGGGCCGCCGCGGCAAAAAACGGACCGGCTCTGGCACCCCGGAATGGGCCGCCGCGGCAAAAAACGGACCGGGTCCGGCACCCTGGAATGGGCCACCGTGGCAAAAAACGGACCGGCCCTGGCACCCCGGAATGGGCCACCGTGGCAAAAAACGGACCGGCCCCGGCACCCCGGAATGGGCCGCCGCGGCAAAAAACGGACCGGAGCCGGCACCCCGGAATGGGCTGCCGCGGCAAAAAATGGACCGGGTCCGGCACCCCGGAATGGGCCGCCGCGGCAAAAAACGGACCGGCCCCGGCACCCCGGAATGGGCTGCCGCGGCAAAAAACGGACCGGGTCCGGCACCCCGGAATGGGCCGCCGCGGCAAAAAACGGACCGGCCCCGGCACCCCGGAATGGGCCGCCGCGGCAAAAAACGGGTCCGGCACCCCGGAATGGGCCGCCGCGGCAAAAAACGGACCGGAGCCGGCACCCCGGAATGGGCCGCCGCGGCAAAAAACGGACCGGCCCCGGCACCCGGAATGGGCCGCCGCGGCAAAAAACGGACCGGCCCCGGCACCCCGGAATGGGCCGCCGCGGCAAAAAACGGACCGGAGCCGGCACCCCGGAATGGGCCGCCGCGGCAAAAAACGGACCGGCCCCGGCACCCTGGAATGGGCCGCCGCGGCAAAAAACGGACCGGCCCCGGCACCCCGGAATGGGCTGCCGCGGCAAAAAACGGACCGGCCCCGGCACCCCGGAATGGGCCGCCGCGGCAAAAAACGGACCGGAGCCGGCACCCCAGAATGCGCCGCTGCGGCAAAAAACGGACCGGCCCCGGCACCCCGGAATGGGCCGCCGCGGCAAAAAACGGACCGGCCCCGGCACCCCGGAATGGGCCGCCGCGGCAAAAAACGGACCGGCCCCGGCACCCGGAATGGGCCGCCGCGGCAAAAAACGGACCGGAGCCGGCACCCCGGAATGGGCCGCCGCGGTAAAAAACGGACCGGGTCCGGCAACCCGGAATGGGCCGCCGCGGCAAAAAACGGACCGGAGCCGGCACCCCGGAATGGGCCACCGTGGCAAAAAACGGACCGGGTCCGGCACCCCGAATGGGCCGCCGCGGCAAAAAACGGACCGCCCCGGCACCCCGGAATGGGCCCGCCGCGGCAAAAAACGGACCGGCGCCGGCACCCCGGAATGGGCCGCCGCGGCAAAAAACGGACCGGCGCCGGCACCCCGGAATGGGCCGCCGCGGCAAAAAACGGACCGGCGCCGGCAGCCCGGAATGGGCCGCCGCGGCAAAAAACGGACCGGCTCTGGCACCCCGGAATGGGCCGCCGGGGCAAAAAACGGACCGGGTCCGGCACCCCGGAATGGGCCGCCGCGGCAAAAAACGGACCGGGTCCGGCACCCCGGAATGGGCCGCCGCGGCAAAAAACGGACCGGGTCCGGCACCCCGGAATGGGCCGCCGCGGCAAAAAAACGGACCGGGTCCGGCACCCCGGAATGGGCCGCCGTGGCAAAAAACGGACCGGCTCCGGCACCCCGGAATGGGCCGCCGCGGCAAAAAACGGACCGGCGCCGGCACACCGGAATGGGCCGCCGCGGCAAAAAACGGACGGGGGCCGGCACCCCGGAATGGGCCGCCGCGGCAAAAAACGGACCGGCCCGGCACCCCGGAATGGGCCGCCGCGGCAAAAAACGGACCGGCCCCGGCACCCCGGAATGGGCCGCCGCGGCAAAAAACGGACCGGCCCCGGCACCCCGGAATGGGCCGCCGCGGCAAAAAACGGACCGGGTCCGGCACCCCGGAATGGGCCGCCGCGGCAAAAAACGGACCGGAGCCGGCACCCCGGAATGGGCCGCCGCGGCAAAAAACGGACCGGCGCCCGGCACCCCGGAATGGGCCGCCGCGGCAAAAAACGGACCGGAGCCGGCACCCCGGAATGGGCCGCCGCGGCAAAAAACGGACCGGCGCCGGCACCCCGGAATGGGCCGCCGCGGCAAAAAAACGGACCGGCGCCGGCACCCCGGAATGGGCTGCCGCGGCAAAAAACGGACCGGAGCCGGCACCCGGAATGGGCCACCGTGGCAAAAAACGGACCGGCCCCGGCACCCCGGAATGGGCTGCCGCGGCAAAAACGGACCGGCCCTGGCACCCCGGAATGGGCCACCGTGGCAAAAAACGGACCGGCCCCGGCACCCCGGAATGGGCCGCCGCGGCAAAAAACGGACCGGCGCCCGCACCCCGGAATGGGCCGCCGCGGCAAAAAACGGACCGGGTCCGGCACCCCGGAATGGGCCGCCGTGGCAAAAAACGGACCGGCCCCGGCCCCCCGGAATGGGCCGCCGCGTCAAAAAACGGACCGGCCCCGGCACCCGGAATGGGCCGCCGCGGCAAAAAACGGACCGGCTCCGCACCCCGGAATGGGCCGCCGCGGCAAAAAACGGACCGGCCCCGGCACCCCGGAATGGGCCGCCGCGGCAAAAAACGGACCGGCGCCGGCACCCCGGAATGGGCCGCCGCGGCAAAAAACGGACCGGCCCCGGCACCCCGGAATGGGCCGCCGTGGCAAAAAACGGACCGGGTCCGGCACCCTGGAATGGGCCGCCGCGGCAAAAAACGGACCGGAGCGCAGCCGGATGGCCCGCAAAAACGGGCCGACAACGACCCGACCGGCACCCCGGAATGGGCCGCCGCGGCAAAAAACGGACCGGGTCCGGCACCCGGAATGGGCCGCCGCGGCAAAAAACGGACTCGGCGCGGCTCCCGGATGGGGCACGCGGCAAAAACGGACCGGCCCGGCACCCCGGAATGGGCCGCCGCGGCAAAAAACGGACCGGCTCTGGCACCCCGGAATGGGCCGCCGCGGCAAAAAACGGACCGGGTCCGGCACCCCGGAATGGGCCGCCGCGGCAAAAAAACGGACCGGCCCCGGCACCCCGGAATGGGCCGCCGCGGCAAAAAACGGACCGGCACCCTGGAATGGGCCGCCGCGGCAAAAAACGGACCGGGTCCGGCACCCCGGAATGGGCTGCCGCGGCAAAAAACGGACCGGGTCCGGCACCCCGGAATGGGCTGCCGCGGCAAAAAACGGACCGGAGCCGGCACCCCGGAATGGGCCGCCGCGGCAAAAAACGGACCGGCCCTGGCACCCCGGAATGGGCCGCCGCGGCAAAAAACGGACCGGCCCCGGCACCCCGGAATGGGCCGCCGCGGCAAAAAACGGACCGGAGCCGGCAACCCCGGAATGGGCCGCCGCGGCAAAAAACGGACCGGCCCCGGCACCCCGGAATGGGCCGCCGCGGCAAAAAACGGACCGGCCCCGGCACCCCGGAATGGGCTGCCGCGGCAAAAAACGGACCGGCCCCGGCACCCCGGAATGGGCCGCCGCGGCAAAAAACGGACCGGAGCCGGCACCCCAGAATGCGCCGCTGCGGCAAAAAACGGACCGGCCCCGGCACCCCGGAATGGGCCGCCGCGGCAAAAAACGGACCGGCCCCGGCACCCCGGAATGGGCCGCCGCGGCAAAAAACGGACCGGGTCCGGCACCCCGGAATGGGCCGCCGCGGCAAAAAACGGACCGGAGCCGGCACCCCGGAATGGGCCGCCGCGGTAAAAAACGGACCGGGTCCGGCAACCCGGAATGGGCCGCCGCGGCAAAAAACGGACCGGAGCCGGCACCCCGGAATGGGCCACCGTGGCAAAAAACGGACCGGGTCCGGCACCCCGGAATGGGCCGCCGCGGCAAAAAACGGACCGGCCCCGGCACCCGGAATGGGCCGCCGCGGCAAAAAACGGACCGGCGCCGGCACCCCGGAATGGGCCGCCGCGGCAAAAAACGGACCGGCGCCGGCACCCCGGAATGGGCCGCCGCGCAAAAAACGGACCGGCCCCGGCACCCCGGAATGGGCCGCCGCGGCAAAAAACGGACCGGCCCGGCACCCTGGAATGGGCCGCCGCGGCAAAAAACGGACCGGCCCCGGCACCCCGGAATGGGCCGCCGCGGCAAAAAACGGACCGGAGCCGGCACCCCGGAATGGGCCGCCGCGGCAAAAAAGGGACCGGAGCCGGCACCCCGGAATGGGCCGCCGCGGCAAAAAACGGACCGGGTCCGGCACCCCGGAATGGGCCGCCGTGGCAAAAAACGGACCGGCTCCGGCACCCCGGAATGGGCCGCCGCGGCAAAAAACGGACCGGCGCCGGCACACCGGAATGGGCCGCCGCGGCAAAAAACGGACGGGGGCCGGCACCCCGGAATGGGCCGCCGCGGCAAAAAACGGACCGGCCCCGGCACCCCGGAATGGGCCGCCGCGGCAAAAAACGGACCGGCCCCGGCACCCCGGAATGGGCCGCCGCGGCAAAAAACGGACCGGGTCCGGCACCCCGGAATGGGCCGCCGCGGCAAAAAACGGACCGGAGCCGGCACCCGGAATGGGCCGCCGCGGCAAAAAACGGACCGGGTCCGGCACCCCGGAATGGGCCGCCGCGGCAAAAAACGGACCGGAGCCGGCACCCCGGAATGGGCCGCCGCGGCAAAAACGGACCGGCGCCGGCACCCGGAATGGGCCGCCGCGGCAAAAAACGGACCGGCGCCGGCACCCCGGAATGGGCTGCCGCGGCAAAAAACGGACCGGAGCCGGCACCCCGGAATGGGCCACCGTGGCAAAAAACGGACCGGCCCGGCACCCCGGAATGGGCCGCCGCGGCAAAAAACGGACCGGCCCTGGCACCCCGGAATGGGCCACCGTGGCAAAAAACGGACCGGCCCCGGCACCCCGAATGGGCCGCCGCGGCAAAAAACGGACCGGCGCCCGCACCCCGGAATGGGCCGCCGCGGCAAAAAACGGACCGGGTCCGGCACCCCGGAATGGGCCGCCGTGGCAAAAAACGGGACCGGCCCCGGCCCCCCGGAATGGGCCGCCGCGTCAAAAAACGGACCGGCCCCGGCACCCCGGAATGGGCTGCCGCGGCAAAAAACGGACCGGGTCCGGCACCCCGGAATGGGCTGCCGCGTCAAAAAACGGACCGGCCCCGGCACCCCGGAATGGGCCGCCGCGGCAAAAAACGGACCGGCTCCGGCACCCCGGAATGGGCCGCCGCGGCAAAAAACGGACCGGCCCCGGCACCCCGGAATGGGCCGCCGCGGCAAAAAACGGACCGGCGCCGGCACCCCGGAATGGGCCGCCGCGGCAAAAAACGGACCGGCCCCGGCACCCCGGAATGGGCCGCCGTGGCAAAAAACGGACCGGGTCCGGCACCCTGGAATGGGCCGCCGCGGCAAAAAACGGACCGGAGCCGGCACCCCGGAATGGGCCGCCGCGGCAAAAAACGGACCAGACCCGGCACCCCGGAATGGGCCGCCGCGGCAAAAAACGGACCGGGTCCGGCACCCCGGAATGGGCCGCCGCGGCAAAAAACGGACCGGCGCCGGCACCCCGGAATGGGCCGCCGCGGCAAAAAACGGACCGGCCCCGGCACCCCGGAATGGGCCGCCGCGGCAAAAAACGGACCGGCTCTGGCACCCCGGAATGGGCCGCCGCGGCAAAAAACGGACCGGGTCCGGCACCCCGGAATGGGCCGCCGCGGCAAAAAACGGACCGGCCCCGGCACCCCGGAATGGGCTGCCGCGGCAAAAAACGGACCGGGTCCGGCACCCCGGAATGGGCTGCCGCGGCAAAAAACGGACCGGCGCCGGCACCACGGAATGGGCCGCCGCTGGCAAAAAACGGACCGGAGCCGGCACCCCGGATGGGCCGCCGCGGCAAAAAACGGACCGGAGCCGGCACCACGGAATGGGCCGCCGCGGCAAAAAACGGACCGGAGCCGGCACCCCGGATGGGCCGCCGCGGCAAAAAAACGGACCGGAGCCGGCACCCCGGAATGGGCCGCCGCGGCAAAAAACGGACCGGCCCCGGCACCCCGGAATGGGCCGCCGCGGCAAAAAACGGACCGGAGCGGCACCCCGGAATGGGCCGCCGCGGCAAAAAACGGACCGGCGCCGGCACCCCGGAATGGGCCGCCGCGGCAAAAAACGGACCGGCCCCGGCACCCCGGAATGGGCCGCCGCGGCAAAAAACGGACCGGCCCCGGCACCCCGGAATGGGCCGCCGCGGCAAAAAACGGACCGGAGCCGGCACCCCAGAATGGGCCGCCGCGGCAAAAAACGGACCGGCCCCGGCAGCCCGGAATGGGCCGCCGCGGCAAAAAACGGACCAGCCCCGGCACCCCGGAATGGGCCGCCGCGGCAAAAAACGGACCGGGTCCGGCACCCCGGAATGGGCCGCCGCGGCAAAAAACGGACCAGAGCCGGCACCCCGGAATGGGCCGCCGCGGCAAAAAAACGGACCGGCCCCGGCACCCCGGAATGGGCCGCCGCAGCAAAAAACGGACCGGAGCCGGCACCCCGGAATGGGCCGCCGCGGCAAAAAACGGACCGGCCCCGGCACCCTGGAATGGGCCGCCGCGGCAAAAAACGGACCGGCCCCGGCACCCCGGAATGGGCCGCCGCGGCAAAAAACGGACCGGCCCCGGCACCCCGGAATGGGCCGCCGCGGCAAAAAACGGACCGGGTCCGGCACCCCGGAATGCGCCGCTGCGGCAAAAAACGGACCGGCCCCGGCACCCCGGAATGGGCCGCCGCGGCAAAAAACGGACCGGCCCCGGCACCCCGGAATGGGCCGCCGCGGCAAAAAACGGACCGGCCCCGGCACCCCGGAATGGGCCGCCGCGGCAAAAAACGGACCGGCCCCGGCACCCCGGAATGGGCCGCCGTGGCAAAAAACGGACCGGCCCCGGCACCCCGGAATGGGCCGCCGTGGCAAAAAACGGACCGGCTCCGGCACCCCGGAATGGGCCGCCGCGGCAAAAAACGGACCGGCCCCGGCACCCCGGAATGGGCCGCCGCGGCAAAAAACGGACCGGCGCCGGCACCCCGGAATGGGCCGCCGCGGCAAAAAACGGACCGGAGCCGGCAGCCCGGAATGGGCCGCCGCGGCAAAAAATGGACCAGACCCGGCACCCCGGAATGGGCTGCCGCGGCAAAAAACGGACCGGGTCCGGCACCCCGGAATGGGCCGCCGCGGCAAAAAACGGACCGGCGCCGGCAGCCCGGAATGGGCCGCCGCGGCAAAAAACGGACCGGCGCCGGCACCCCGGAATGGGCCGCCGCGTCAAAAAACGGACCGGCTCCGGCACCCCGGAATGGGCCGCCGCGCCAAAAAACGGACCGGCGCCGGCACACCGGAATGGGCCGCAGCGGCAAAAAACAGACGGGGGCCGGCACCCCGGAATGGGCCGCCGCGGCAAAAAACGGACCGGCCCCGGCACCCCGGAATGGGCCGCCGCGGCAAAAAACGGACCGGCCCCGGCACCCCGGAATGGGCCGCCGCGGCAAAAAACGGACCGGCCCCGGCACCCCGGAATGGGCCGCCGCGGCAAAAAACGGACCGGGTCCGGCACCCCGGAATGGGCCGCCGCGGCAAAAAACGGACCGGAGCCGGCACCCCGGAATGGGCCGCCGCGGCAAAAAACGGACCGGCCCCGGCACCCCGGAATGGGCCGCCGCGGCAAAAAACGGACCGGAGCCGGCACCCCGGAATGGGCCGCCGCGGCAAAAAACGGACCAGACCCGGCACCCCGGAATGGGCCGCCGCGGCAAAAAACGGACCGGCCCTGGCACCCCGGAATGGGCCGCCGCGGCAAAAAACGGACCGGCTCTGGCACCCCGGAATGGGCCGCCGCGGCAAAAAACGGACCGGGTCCGGCACCCTGGAATGGGCCACCGTGGCAAAAAACGGACCGGCCCTGGCACCCCGGAATGGGCCACCGTGGCAAAAAACGGACCGGCCCCGGCACCCCGGAATGGGCCGCCGCGGCAAAAAACGGACCGGAGCCGGCCCCCCGGAATGGGCTGCCGCGGCAAAAAACGAACCGGCCCCGGCACCCCGGAATGGGCCGCCGCGGCAAAAAACGGACCGGCCCCGGCACCCCGGAATGGGCTGCCGCGGCAAAAAAACGGACCGGGTCCGGCACCCCGGAATGGGCCGCCGCGTCAAAAAACGGACCGGCCCAGGCACCCCGGAATGGGCCGCCGCGGCAAAAAACGGACCGGGTCCGGCACTCCCGGAATGGGCTGCCGCGGCAAAAAACGGACCGGAGCCGGCACCCCGGAATGGGCCGCCGCGGCAAAAAACGGACCGGCCCCGGCACCCCGGAATGGGCCGCCGCGGCAAAAAACGGACCGGAGCCGGCACCCCGGAATGGGCCGCCGCGGCAAAAAACGGACCGGCCCCGGCACCCTGGAATGGGCCGCCGCGGCAAAAAACGGACCGGCCCCGGCACCCCGGAATGGGCTGCCGCGGCAAAAAACGGACCGGCCCCGGCACCCCGGAATGGGCCGCCGCGGCAAAAAACGGACCGGAGCCGGCACCCCAGAATGCGCCGCCGCGGCAAAAAACGGACCGGCCCCGGCACCCCGGAATGGGCCGCCGCGGCAAAAAACGGACCGGCCCCGGCACCCCGGAATGGGCCGCCGCGGCAAAAAACGGACCGGCCCCGGCACCCCGGAATAGGCCGCCATGGCAAAAAACGGACCGGAGCCGGCCCCCCGGAATGGGCCGCCGCGGCAAAAAACGGACCGGGTCCGGCACCCCGGAATGGGCCGCCGCGGCAAAAAACGGACCGGAGCCGGCACCCCGGAATGGGCCACCGTGGCAAAAAACGGACCGGCCCCGGCACCCCGGAATGGGCCGCCGCAGCAAAAAACGGACCGGAGCCGGCACCCCGGAATGGGCCGACGCGGCAAAAAACGGACCGGCCCCGGCACCCTGGAATGGGCCGCCGCGGCAAAAAACGGACCGGCCCCGGCACCCCGGAATGGGCCGCCGCGGCAAAAAACGGACCGGCCCCGGCACCCCGGAATGGGCCGCCGCGGCAAAAAACGGACCGGAGCCGGCACCCCAGAATGCGCCGCTGCGGCAAAAAACGGACCGGCCCCGGCACCCCGGAATGGGCCGCCGCGGCAAAAAAACGGACCGGCCCCGGCACCCCGGAATGGGCCGCCGCGGCAAAAAACGGACCGGAGCCGGCACCCCGGAATGGGCCACCGTGGCAAAAAACGGACCGGCCCCGGCACCCCGGAATGGGCCGCCGCAGCAAAAAACGGACCGGAGCCGGCACCCCGGAATGGGCCGCCGCGGCAAAAAACGGACCGGCCCCGGCACCCTGGAATGGGCCGCCGCGGCAAAAAACGGACCGGCCCCGGCACCCCGGAATGGGCCGCCGCGGCAAAAAACGGACCGGCCCCGGCACCCCGGAATGGGCCGCCGCGGCAAAAAACGGACCGGAGCCGGCACCCCAGAATGCGCCGCTGCGGCAAAAAACGGACCGGCCCCGGCACCCCGGAATGGGCCGCCGCGGCAAAAAACGGACCGGCCCCGGCACCCCGGAATGGGCCGCCGCGGCAAAAAACGGACCGGCCCCGGCACCCCGGAATGGGCCGCCGTGGCAAAAAACGGACCGGCCCCGGCACCCCGGAATGGGCCGCCGTGGCAAAAAACGGACCGGCTCCGGCACCCCGGAATGGGCCGCCGCGGCAAAAAACGGACCGGCCCCGGCAGCCCGGAATGGGCCGCCGCGGCAAAAAACGGACCGGCGCCGGCACCCCGGAATGGGCCGCCGCGGCAAAAAACGGACCGGAGCCGGCAGCCCGGAATGGGCCGCCGCGGCAAAAAACGGACCAGACCCGGCACCCCGGAATGGGCTGCCGCGGCAAAAAACGGACCGGGTCCGGCACCCCGGAATGGGCCGCCGCGGCAAAAAACGGACCGGCGCCGGCACCCCGGAATGGGCCGCCGCGGCAAAAAACGGACCGGCGCCGGCACCCCGGAATGGGCCGCCGCGTCAAAAAACGGACCGGCTCCGGCACCCCGGAATGGGCCGCCGCGCCAAAAAACGGACCGGCGCCGGCACACCGGAATGGGCCGCAGCGGCAAAAAACGGACGGGGGCCGGCACCCCGGAATGGGCCGCCGCGGCAAAAAACGGACCGGCGCCGGCACCCCGGAATGGGCCGCCGCGGCAAAAAACGGACCGGCCCCGGCACCCCGGAATGGGCCGCCGCGGCAAAAAACGGACCGGCCCCGGCACCCCGGAATGGGCCGCCGCGGCAAAAAACGGACCGGGTCCGGCACCCCGGAATGGGCCGCCGCGGCAAAAAACGGACCGGAGCCGGCACCCCGGAATGGGCCGCGCGGCAAAAAACGGACCGGCCCCGGCACCCCGGAATGGGCCGCCGCGGCAAAAAACGGACCGGAGCCGGCACCCCGGAATGGGCCGCCGCGGCAAAAAACGGACCGGGTCCGGCACCCCGGAATGGGCCGCCGCGGCAAAAAACGGACCGGGTGTGGCACCCCGGAATGGGCCGCCGCGGCAAAAAACGGACCGGCTCTGGCACCCCGGAATGGGCCGCCGCGGCAAAAAACGGACCGGGTCCGGCACCCTGGAATGGGCCACCGTGGCAAAAAACGGACCGGCCCTGGCACCCCGGAATGGGCCACCGTGGCAAAAAAAGGACCGGCCCCGGCACCCCGGAATGGGCCGCCGCGGCAAAAAACGGACCGGAGCCGGCCCCCCGGAATGGGCTGCCGCGGCAAAAAACGGACCGGGTCCGGCACCCCGGAATGGGCCGCCGCGGCAAAAAACGGACCGGCCCCGGCACCCCGGAATGGGCTGCCGCGGCAAAAAACGGACCGGGTCCGGCACCCTGGAATGGGCCGCCGCGGCAAAAAACGGACCGGCCCCGGCACCCCGGAATGGGCCGCCGCGGCAAAAAACGGACCGGGTCCGGCACCCCGGAATGGGCTGCCGCGGCAAAAAACGGACCGGAGCCGGCACCCCGGAATGGGCCGCCGCGGCAAAAAACGGACCGGCCCTGGCACCCCGGAATGGGCCGCCGCGGCAAAAAACGGACCGGCCCCGGCACCCCGGAATGGGCCGCCGCGGCAAAAAACGGACCGGAGCCGGCACCCCGGAATGGGCCGCCGCGGCAAAAAACGGACCGGCCCCGGCACCCTGGAATGGGCCGCCGCGGCAAAAAACGGACCGGCCCCGGCACCCCGGAATGGGCTGCCGCGGCAAAAAACGGACCGGCCCCGGCACCCCGGAATGGGCCGCCGCGGCAAAAAACGGACCGGAGCCGGCACCCCAGAATGCGCCGCCGCGGCAAAAAACGGACCGGCCCCGGCACCCCGGAATGGGCCGCCGCGGCAAAAAACGGACCGGCCCCGGCACCCCGGAATGGGCCGCCGCGGCAAAAAACGGACCGGCCCCGGCACCCCGGAATAGGCCGCCATGGCAAAAAACGGACCGGAGCCGGCCCCCCGGAATGGGCCGCCGCGGCAAAAAACGGACCGGGTCCGGCACCCCGGAATGGGCCGCCGCGGCAAAAAACGGACCGGAGCCGGCACCCCGGAATGGGCCACCGTGGCAAAAAACGGACCGGGTCCGGCACCCCGGAATGGGCCGCCGCGGCAAAAAACGGACCGGCCCCGGCACCCCGGAATGGGCCGCCGCGGCAAAAAACGGACCGCCCCGGCACCCCCGGAATGGGCCGCCGCGGCAAAAAACGGACCGGCGCCGGCACCCCGGAATGGGCCCGCCGCGGCAAAAAAACGGACCGGCGCCGGCAGCCCGGAATGGGCCGCCGCGGCAAAAACGGACCGGCTCTGGCACCCCGGAATGGGCCGCCGCGGCAAAAAAACGGACCGGGTCCGGCACCCCGGAATGGGCCGCCGCGGCAAAAAACGGACCGGTCCGCACCCCGGAATGGGCCGCCGCGGCAAAAAACGGACCGGGTCCGGCACCCCGGAATGGGCCGCCGCGGCAAAAACGGACCGGCGCCGGCACCCCGGAATGGGCCGCCGCGGCAAAAAACGGACCGGCGCCCGCACCCCGGAATGGGCCGCCGCGGCAAAAAACGGACCGGGTCCGGCACCCCGGAATGGGCCGCCGTGGCAAAAAACGGACCGGCCCCGGCCCCCCGGAATGGGCCGCCGCGTCAAAAAACGGACCGGCTCCGGCACCCCGGAATGGGCCGCCGCGGCAAAAAACGGACCGGCGCCGGCACACCGGAATGGGCCGCCGCGGCAAAAAACGGACGGGGGCCGGCACCCCGGAATGGGCCGCCGCGGCAAAAAACGGACCGGCCCCGGCACCCCGGAATGGGCCGCCGCGGCAAAAAACGGACCGGCGCCGGCACCCCGGAATGGGCCGCCGCGGCAAAAAACGGACCGGGTCCGGCACCCCGGAATGGGCCGCCGCGGCAAAAAACGGACCGGGTCCGGCACCCCGGAATGGGCCGCCGCGGCAAAAAACGGACCGGAGCCGGCACCCCGGAATGGGCCGCCGCGGCAAAAAACGGACCGGCGCCGGCACCCCGGAATGGGCCGCCGCGGCAAAAAACGGACCGGAGCCGGCACCCCGGAATGGGCCGCCGCGGCAAAAAACGGACCGGCGCCGGCACCCCGGAATGGGCCGCCGCGGCAAAAAACGGACCGGCGCCGGCACCCCGGAATGGGCTGCCGCGGCAAAAAACGGACCGGAGCCGGCACCCCGGAATGGGCCACCGTGGCAAAAAACGGACCGGCCCCGGCACCCCGGAATGGGCCGCCGCGGCAAAAAACGGACCGGCCCTGGCACCCCGGAATGGGCCACCGTGGCAAAAAACGGACCGGCCCCGGCACCCCGGAATGGGCCGCCGTGGCAAAAAACGGACCGGCTCCGGCACCCCGGAATGGGCCGCCGCGGCAAAAAACGGACCGGCCCCGGCACCCCGGAATGGGCCGCCGCGGCAAAAAACGGACCGGCGCCGGCACCCCGGAATGGGCCGCCGCGGCAAAAAACGGACCGGAGCCGGCAGCCCGGAATGGGCCGCCGCGGCAAAAAACGGACCAGACCCGGCACCCCGGAATGGGCTGCCGCGGCAAAAAACGGACCGGGTCCGGCACCCCGGAATGGGCCGCCGCGGCAAAAAACGGACCGGGTCCGGCACCCCGGAATGGGCCGCCGCGGCAAAAAACGGACCGGCGCCGGCACCCCGGAATGGGCCGCCGCGCCAAAAAACGGACCGGCGCCGGCACACCGGAATGGGCCGCCGCGGCAAAAAACGGACGGGGGCCGGCACCCCGGAATGGGCCGCCGCGGCAAAAAACGGACCGGCCCCGGCACCCCGGAATGGGCCGCCGCGGCAAAAAACGGACCGGCCCCGGCACCCCGGAATGGGCCGCTGCGGCAAAAAACGGACCGGCCCCGGCACCCCGGAATGGGCCGCCGCGGCAAAAAACGGACCGGGTCCGGCACCCCGGAATGGGCCGCCACGGCAAAAAACGGACCGGAGCCGGCACCCCGGAATGGGCCGCCGCGGCAAAAAACGGACCGGCCCCGGCACCCCGGAATGGGCCGCCGCGGCAAAAAACGGACCGGAGCCGGCACCCCGGAATGGGCCGCCGCGGCAAAAAACGGACCGGGTCCGGCACCCCGGAATGGGCCGCCGCGGCAAAAAACGGACCGGGTGTGGCACCCCGGAATGGGCCGCCGCGGCAAAAAACGGACCGGCTCTGGCACCCCGGAATGGGCCGCCGCGGCAAAAAACGGACCGGGTCCGGCACCCTGGAATGGGCCACCGTGGCAAAAAACGGACCGGCCCTGGCACCCCGGAATGGGCCACCGTGGCAAAAAACGGACCGGCTCCGGCACCCCGGAATGGGCCGCCGCGGCAAAAAACGGACCGGAGCCGGCCCCCCGGAATGGGCTGCCGCGGCAAAAAACGGACCGGGTCCGGCACCCCGGAATGGGCCGCCGCGGCAAAAAACGGACCGGCCCCGGCACCCCGGAATGGGCTGCCGCGGCAAAAAACGGACCGGCCCCGGCACCCCGGAATGGGCCGCCGCGGCAAAAAACGGACCGGGTCCGGCACCCCGGAATGGGCCGCCGCGGCAAAAAACGGACCGGGTCCGGCACCCCGGAATGGGCTGCCGCGGCAAAAAACGGACCGGAGCCGGCACCCCGGAATGGGCCGCCGCGGCAAAAAACGGACCGGCCCTGGCACCCCGGAATGGGCCGCCGCGGCAAAAAACGGACCGGCCCCGGCACCCCGGAATGGGCCGCCGCGGCAAAAAACGGACCGGAGCCGGCACCCCGGAATGGGCCGCCGCGGCAAAAAACGGACCGGCCCCGGCACCCTGGAATGGGCCGCCGCGGCAAAAAACGGACCGGCCCCGGCACCCCGGAATGGGCTGCCGCGGCAAAAAACGGACCGGCCCCGGCACCCCGGAATGGGCCGCCGCGGCAAAAAACGGACCGGAGCCGGCACCCCAGAATGCGCCGCTGCGGCAAAAAACGGACCGGCCCCGGCACCCCGGAATGGGCCGCCGCGGCAAAAAACGGACCGGCCCCGGCACCCCGGAATGGGCCGCCGCGGCAAAAAACGGACCGGCCCCGGCACCCCGGAATGGGCCGCCGTGGCAAAAAACGGACCGGAGCCGGCACCCCGGAATGGGCCGCCGCGGTAAAAAACGGACCGGGTCCGGCACCCCGGAATGGGCCGCCGCGGCAAAAAACGGACCGGAGCCGGCACCCCGGAATGGGCCACCGCGGCAAAAAACGGACCGGGTCCGGCACCCCGGAATGGGCCGCCGCGGCAAAAAACGGACCGGCCCCGGCACCCCGGAATGGGCCGCCGCGGCAAAAAACGGACCGGCCCCGGCACCCCGGAATGGGCCGCCGCGGCAAAAAACGGACCGGCGCCGGCACCCCGGAATGGGCCGCCGCGGCAAAAAACGGACCGGCGCCGGCACCCCGGAATGGGCCGCCGCGGCAAAAAACGGACCGGCGCCGGCAGCCCGGAATGGGCCGCCGCGGCAAAAAACGGACCGGCTCTGGCACCCCGGAATGGGCCGCCGCGGCAAAAAACGGACCGGGTCCGGCACCCCGGAATGGGCCGCCGCGGCAAAAAACGGACCGGGTCCGGCACCCCGGAATGGGCCGCCGCGGCAAAAAACGGACCGGGTCCGGCACCCCGGAATGGGCCGCCGCGGCAAAAAACGGACCGGCGCCGGCACACCGGAATAGGCCGCCGCGGCAAAAAACGGACCGGCGCCCGCACCCCGGAATGGGCCGCCGCGGCAAAAAACGGACCGGGTCCGGCACCCCGGAATGGGCCGCCGTGGCAAAAAACGGACCGGCCCCGGCCCCCCGGAATGGGCCGCCGCGTCAAAAAACGGACCGGCTCCGGCACCCCGGAATGGGCCGCCGCGGCAAAAAACGGACCGGCTCCGGCACACCGGAATGGGCCGCCGCGGCAAAAAACGGACGGGGGCCGGCACCCCGGAATGGGCCGCCGCGGCAAAAAACGGACCGGCCCCGGCACCCCGGAATGGGCCGCCGCGGCAAAAAACGGACCGGCCCCGGCACCCCGGAATGGGCCGCCGCGGCAAAAAACGGACCGGGTCCGGCACCCCGGAATGGGCCGCCGCGGCAAAAAACGGACCGGAGCCGGCACCCCGGAATGGGCCGCCGCGGCAAAAAACGGACCTGGTCCGGCACCCCGGAATGGGCCGCCGCGGCAAAAAACGGACCGGAGCCGGCACCCCGGAATGGGCCGCCGCGGCAAAAAACGGACCGGCGCCGGCACCCCGGAATGGGCCGCCGCGGCAAAAAACGGACCGGCGCCGGCACCCCGGAATGGGCCGCCGCGGCAAAAAACGGACCGGAGCCGGCACCCCGGAATGGGCCACCGTGGCAAAAAACGGACCGGCCCCGGCACCCCGGAATGGGCCGCCGCGGCAAAAAACGGACCGGCCCTGGCACCCCGGAATGGGCCACCGTGGCAAAAAACGGACCGGCCCCGGCACCCCGGAATGGGCCGCCGCGGCAAAAAACGGACCGGAGCCGGCCCCCCGGAATGGGCCGCCGCGGCAAAAAACGGACCGGAGCCGGCACCCCGGAATGGGCCGCCGCGGCAAAAAACGGACCGGCCCCGGCACCCCGGAATGGGCCGCCGCGGCAAAAAACGGACCGGCCCCGGCACCCCGGAATGGGCTGCCGCGGCAAAAAACGGACCGGGTCCGGCACCCCGGAATGGGCTGCCGCGTCAAAAAACGGACCGGCCCCGGCACCCCGGAATGGGCCGCCGCGGCAAAAAACGGACCGGCTCCGGCACCCCGGAATGGGCCGCCGCGGCAAAAAACGGACCGGCCCCGGCACCCCGGAATGGGCCGCCGCGGCAAAAAACGGACCGGCGCCGGCACCCCGGAATGGGCCGCCGCGGCAAAAAACGGACCGGGTCCGGCACCCCGGAATGGGCCGCCGTGGCAAAAAACGGACCGGGTCCGGCACCCTGGAATGGGCCGCCGCGGCAAAAAACGGACCGGAGCCGGCAGCCCGGAATGGGCCGCCGCGGCAAAAAACGGACCAGACCCGGCACCCCGGAATGGGCTGCCGCGGCAAAAAACGGACCGGCTCCGGCACCCCGGAATGGGCCGCCGCGGCAAAAAACGGACCGGCCCCGGCACCCCGGAATGGGCCGCCGCGGCAAAAAACGGACCGGCGCCGGCACCCCGGAATGGGCCGCCGCGGCAAAAAACGGACCGGAGCCGGCAGCCCGGAATGGGCCGCCGCGGCAAAAAACGGACCAGACCCGGCACCCCGGAATGGGCTGCCGCGGCAAAAAACGGACCGGGTCCGGCACCCCGGAATGGGCCGCCGCGGCAAAAAACGGACCGGCGCCGGCACCCCGGAATGGGCCGCCGCGGCAAAAAACGGACCGGAGCCGGCACCCCGGAATGGGCCGCCGCGTCAAAAAACGGACCGGCTCCGGCACCCCGGAATGGGCCGCCGCGCCAAAAAACGGACCGGCGCCGGCACACCGGAATGGGCCGCAGCGGCAAAAAACGGACGGGGGCCGGCACCCCGGAATGGGCCGCCGCGGCAAAAAACGGACCGGCCCCGGCACCCCGGAATGGGCCGCCGCGGCAAAAAACGGACCGGCCCCGGCACCCCGGAATGGGCCGCCGCGGCAAAAAACGGACCGGCCCCGGCACCCCGGAATGGGCCGCCGCGGCAAAAAACGGACCGGGTCCGGCACCCCGGAATGGGCCGCCGCGGCAAAAAACGGACCGGAGCCGGCACCCCGGAATGGGCCGCCGCGGCAAAAAACGGACCGGCCCCGGCACCCCGGAATGGGCCGCCGCGGCAAAAAACGGACCGGAGCCGGCACCCCGGAATGGGCCGCCGCGGCAAAAAACGGACCAGACCCGGCACCCCGGAATGGGCCGCCGCGGCAAAAAACGGACCGGGTGTGGCACCCCGGAATGGGCCGCCGCGGCAAAAAACGGACCGGCTCTGGCACCCCGGAATGGGCCGCCGCGGCAAAAAACGGACCGGGTCCGGCACCCTGGAATGGGCCACCGTGGCAAAAAACGGACCGGCCCTGGCACCCCGGAATGGGCCACCGTGGCAAAAAACGGACCGGCCCCGGCACCCCGGAATGGGCCGCCGCGGCAAAAAACGGACCGGAGCCGGCACCCCGGAATGGGCTGCCGCGGCAAAAAACGGACCGGCCCCGGCACCCCGGAATGGGCCGCCGCGGCAAAAAACGGACCGGGTCCGGCACCCCGGAATGGGCTGCCGCGGCAAAAAACGGACCGGGTCCGGCACCCCGGAATGGGCCGCCGCGTCAAAAAACGGACCGGCCCAGGCAGCCCGGAATGGGCCGCCGCGGCAAAAAACGGACCGGGTCCGGCACCCCGGAATGGGCTGCCGCGGCAAAAAACGGACCGGAGCCGGCACCCCGGAATGGGCCGCCGCGGCAAAAAACGGACCGGCCCTGGCACCCCGGAATGGGCCGCCGCGGCAAAAAACGGACCGGCCCCGGCACCCCGGAATGGGCCGCCGCGGCAAAAAACGGACCGGAGCCGGCACCCCGGAATGGGCCGCCGCGGCAAAAAACGGACCGGCCCCGGCACCCTGGAATGGGCCGCCGCGGCAAAAAACGGACCGGCCCCGGCACCCCGGAATGGGCTGCCGCGGCAAAAAACGGACCGGCCCCGGCACCCCGGAATGGGCCGCCGCGGCAAAAAACGGACCGGAGCCGGCACCCCAGAATGCGCCGCCGCGGCAAAAAACGGACCGGCCCCGGCACCCCGGAATGGGCCGCCGCGGCAAAAAACGGACCGGCCCCGGCACCCCGGAATGGGCCGCCGCGGCAAAAAACGGACCGGCCCCGGCACCCCGGAATAGGCCGCCATGGCAAAAAACGGACCGGAGCCGGCCCCCCGGAATGGGCCGCCGCGGCAAAAAACGGACCGGGTCCGGCACCCCGGAATGGGCCGCCGCGGCAAAAAACGGACCGGAGCCGGCACCCCGGAATGGGCCACCGTGGCAAAAAACGGACCGGCCCCGGCACCCCGGAATGGGCCGCCGCAGCAAAAAACGGACCGGAGCCGGCACCCCGGAATGGGCCGCCGCGGCAAAAAACGGACCGGCCCCGGCACCCTGGAATGGGCCGCCGCGGCAAAAAACGGACCGGCCCCGGCACCCCGGAATGGGCCGCCGCGGCAAAAAACGGACCGGCCCCGGCACCCCGGAATGGGCCGCCGCGGCAAAAAACGGACCGGAGCCGGCACCCCAGAATGCGCCGCTGCGGCAAAAAACGGACCGGCCCCGGCACCCCGGAATGGGCCGCCGCGGCAAAAAACGGACCGGCCCCGGCACCCCGGAATGGGCCGCCGCGGCAAAAAACGGACCGGCCCCGGCACCCCGGAATGGGCCGCCGCGGCAAAAAACGGACCGGCCCCGGCACCCCGGAATGGGCCGCCGTGGCAAAAAACGGACCGGCCCCGGCACCCCGGAATGGGCCGCCGTGGCAAAAAACGGACCGGCTCCGGCACCCCGGAATGGGCCGCCGCGGCAAAAAACGGACCGGCCCCGGCACCCCGGAATGGGCCGCCCAGGCAAAAAACGGACCGGCGCCGGCACCCCGGAATGGGCCGCCGCGGCAAAAAACGGACCGGAGCCGGCAGCCCGGAATGGGCCGCCGCGGCAAAAAACGGACCAGACCCGGCACCCCGGAATGGGCTGCCGCGGCAAAAAACGGACCGGGTCCGGCACCCCGGAATGGGCCGCCGCGGCAAAAAACGGACCGGGTCCGGCACCCCGGAATGGGCCGCCGCGGCAAAAAACGGACCGGCGCCGGCACCCCGGAATGGGCCGCCGCGTCAAAAAACGGACCGGCTCCGGCACCCCGGAATGGGCCGCCGCGGCAAAAAACGGACCGGCGCCGGCACACCGGAATGGGCCGCAGCGGCAAAAAACGGACGGGGGCCGGCACCCCGGAATGGGCCGCCGCGGCAAAAAACGGACCGGCCCCGGCACCCCGGAATGGGCCGCCGCGGCAAAAAACGGACCGGCCCCGGCACCCCGGAATGGGCCGCCGCGGCAAAAAACGGACCGGCCCCGGCACCCCGGAATGGGCCGCCGCGGCAAAAAACGGACCGGGTCCGGCACCCCGGAATGGGCCGCCGCGGCAAAAAACGGACCGGAGCCGGCACCCCGGAATGGGCCGCCGCGGCAAAAAACGGACCGGCCCCGGCACCCCGGAATGGGCCGCCGCGGCAAAAAACGGACCGGAGCCGGCACCCCGGAATGGGCCGCCGCGGCAAAAAACGGACCAGACCCGGCACCCCGGAATGGGCCGCCGCGGCAAAAAACGGACCGGGTGTGGCACCCCGGAATGGGCCGCCGCGGCAAAAAACGGACCGGCTCTGGCACCCCGGAATGGGCCGCCGCGGCAAAAAACGGACCGGGTCCGGCACCCTGGAATGGGCCACCGTGGCAAAAAACGGACCGGCCCCGGCACCCCGGAATGGGCCACCGTGGCAAAAAACGGACCGGGTCCGGCACCCCGGAATGGGCCGCCGCGGCAAAAAACGGACCGGCGCCGGCCCCCCGGAATGGGCCGCCGCGGCAAAAAACGGACTGGGTCCGGCACCCCGGAATGGGCCGCCGCGGCAAAAAACGGACCGGCCCCGGCACCCCGGAATGGGCCGCCGCGGCAAAAAACGGACCGGCCCCGGCACCCCGGAATGGGCCGCCGCGGCAAAAAACGGACCGGCTCTGGCACCCCGGAATGGGCCGCCGCGGCAAAAAACGGACCGGGTCCGGCACCCCGGAATGGGCCGCCGCGGCAAAAAACGGACCTGGTCCGGCACCCCGGAATGGGCTGCCGCGGCAAAAAACGGACCGGAGCCGGCACCCCGGATGGGCCGCCGCGGCAAAAAACGGACCGGAGCCGGCACCCCGGAATGGGCCGCCGCGGCAAAAAACGGACCGGCCCCGGCACCCCGGAATGGGCCGCCGCGGCAAAAAACGGACCGGCCCCGGCACCCCGGAATGGGCCGCCGCGGCAAAAAACGGACCGGCCCCGGCACCCCGGAATGGGCCGCCGCGGCAAAAAACGGACCGGAGCCGGCACCCCAGAATGCGCCGCTGCGGCAAAAAACGGACCGGCCCCGGCAGCCCGGAATGGGCCGCCGCGGCAAAAAACGGACCGGCCCCGGCACCCCGGAATGGGCCGCCGCGGCAAAAAACGGACCGGCCCCGGCACCCCGGAATGGGCCGCCGCGGCAAAAAACGGACCGGGTCCGGCACCCCGGAATGGGCCGCCGTGGCAAAAAACGGACCGGAGCCGGCACCCCGGAATGGGCCGCCGCGGTAAAAAACGGACCGGGTCTGGCACCCCGGAATGGGCCGCCGCGGCAAAAAACGGACCGGAGCCGGCACCCCGGAATGGGCCACCGTGGCAAAAAACGGACCGGCTCCGGCACCCCGGAATGGGCCGCCGCGGCAAAAAACGGACCGGCCCCGGCACCCCGGAATGGGCCGCCCAGGCAAAAAACGGACCGGCTCCGGCACCCCGGAATGGGCCGCCGCGGCAAAAAACGGACCGGGTCCGGCACCCCGGAATGGGCCGCCGCGGCAAAAAACGGACCGGAGCCGGCACCCCGGAATGGGCCGCCGCGGCAAAAAACGGACCAGACCCGGCACCCCGGAATGGGCCGCCGCGGCAAAAAACGGACCGGGTGTGGCACCCCGGAATGGGCCGCCGCGGCAAAAAACGGACCGGCTCTGGCACCCCGGAATGGGCCGCCGCGGCAAAAAACGGACCGGGTCCGGCACCCTGGAATGGGCCACCGTGGCAAAAAACGGACCGGCCCTGGCACCCCGGAATGGGCCACCGTGGCAAAAAACGGACCGGCCCCGGCACCCCGGAATGGGCCGCCGCGGCAAAAAACGGACCGGAGCCGGCCCCCCGGAATGGGCTGCCGCGGCAAAAAACGGACCGGCCCCGGCACCCCGGAATGGGCCGCCGCGGCAAAAAACGGACCGGGTCCGGCACCCCGGAATGGGCTGCCGCGGCAAAAAACGGACCGGGTCCGGCACCCCGGAATGGGCCGCCGCGTCAAAAAACGGACCGGCCCAGGCAGCCCGGAATGGGCCGCCGCGGCAAAAAACGGACCGGGTCCGGCACCCCGGAATGGGCTGCCGCGGCAAAAAACGGACCGGAGCCGGCACCCCGGAATGGGCCGCCGCGGCAAAAAACGGACCGGCCCTGGCACCCCGGAATGGGCCGCCGCGGCAAAAAACGGACCGGCCCCGGCACCCCGGAATGGGCCGCCGCGGCAAAAAACGGACCGGAGCCGGCACCCCGGAATGGGCCGCCGCGGCAAAAAACGGACCGGCCCCGGCACCCTGGAATGGGCCGCCGCGGCAAAAAACGGACCGGCCCCGGCACCCCGGAATGGGCTGCCGCGGCAAAAAACGGACCGGCCCCGGCACCCCGGAATGGGCCGCCGCGGCAAAAAACGGACCGGAGCCGGCACCCCAGAATGCGCCGCCGCGGCAAAAAACGGACCGGCCCCGGCACCCCGGAATGGGCCGCCGCGGCAAAAAACGGACCGGCCCCGGCACCCCGGAATGGGCCGCCGCGGCAAAAAACGGACCGGCCCCGGCACCCCGGAATAGGCCGCCATGGCAAAAAACGGACCGGAGCCGGCCCCCCGGAATGGGCCGCCGCGGCAAAAAACGGACCGGGTCCGGCACCCCGGAATGGGCCGCCGCGGCAAAAAACGGACCGGAGCCGGCACCCCGGAATGGGCCACCGTGGCAAAAAACGGACCGGCCCCGGCACCCCGGAATGGGCCGCCGCAGCAAAAAACGGACCGGAGCCGGCACCCCGGAATGGGCCGCCGCGGCAAAAAACGGACCGGCCCCGGCACCCTGGAATGGGCCGCCGCGGCAAAAAACGGACCGGCCCCGGCACCCCGGAATGGGCCGCCGCGGCAAAAAACGGACCGGCCCCGGCACCCCGGAATGGGCCGCCGCGGCAAAAAACGGACCGGAGCCGGCACCCCAGAATGCGCCGCTGCGGCAAAAAACGGACCGGCCCCGGCACCCCGGAATGGGCCGCCGCGGCAAAAAACGGACCGGCCCCGGCACCCCGGAATGGGCCGCCGCGGCAAAAAACGGACCGGCCCCGGCACCCCGGAATGGGCCGCCGCGGCAAAAAACGGACCGGCCCCGGCACCCCGGAATGGGCCGCCGTGGCAAAAAACGGACCGGCCCCGGCACCCCGGAATGGGCCGCCGTGGCAAAAAACGGACCGGCTCCGGCACCCCGGAATGGGCCGCCGCGGCAAAAAACGGACCGGCCCCGGCACCCCGGAATGGGCCGCCCAGGCAAAAAACGGACCGGCGCCGGCACCCCGGAATGGGCCGCCGCGGCAAAAAACGGACCGGAGCCGGCAGCCCGGAATGGGCCGCCGCGGCAAAAAACGGACCAGACCCGGCACCCCGGAATGGGCTGCCGCGGCAAAAAACGGACCGGGTCCGGCACCCCGGAATGGGCCGCCGCGGCAAAAAACGGACCGGGTCCGGCACCCCGGAATGGGCCGCCGCGTCAAAAAACGGACCGGCGCCGGCACCCCGGAATGGGCCGCCGCGTCAAAAAACGGACCGGCTCCGGCACCCCGGAATGGGCCGCCGCGGCAAAAAAACGGACCGGCGCCGGCACACCGGAATGGGCCGCAGCGGCAAAAAAACGGACGGGGGCCGGCACCCCGGAATGGGCCGCCGCGGCAAAAAACGGACCGGCTCCGGCACCCCGGAATGGGCCGCCGCGGCAAAAAACGGACCGGGTCCGGCACCCCGGAATGGGCCGCCGCGGCAAAAAACGGACCGGCGCCGGCACCCCGGAATGGGCCGCCGCGGCAAAAAACGGACCGGCCCCGGCACCCCGGAATGGGCCGCCGTGGCAAAAAACGGACCGGCCCCGGCACCCCGGAATGGGCCGCCGTGGCAAAAAACGGACCGGCTCCGGCACCCCGGAATGGGCCGCCGCGGCAAAAAACGGACCGGCCCCGGCACCCCGGAATGGGCCGCCCAGGCAAAAAACGGACCGGCGCCGGCACCCCGGAATGGGCCGCCGCGGCAAAAAACGGACCGGAGCCGGCAGCCCGGAATGGGCCGCCGCGGCAAAAAACGGACCAGACCCGGCACCCCGGAATGGGCTGCCGCGGCAAAAAACGGACCGGGTCCGGCACCCCGGAATGGGCCGCCGCGGCAAAAAACGGACCGGGTCCGGCACCCCGGAATGGGCCGCCGCGGCAAAAAACGGACCGGCGCCGGCACCCCGGAATGGGCCGCCGCGTCAAAAAACGGACCGGCTCCGGCACCCCGGAATGGGCCGCCGCGGCAAAAAACGGACCGGCGCCGGCACACCGGAATGGGCCGCAGCGGCAAAAAACGGACGGGGGCCGGCACCCCGGAATGGGCCGCCGCGGCAAAAAACGGACCGGCCCCGGCACCCCGGAATGGGCCGCCGCGGCAAAAAACGGACCGGCCCCGGCACCCCGGAATGGGCCGCCGCGGCAAAAAACGGACCGGCCCCGGCACCCCGGAATGGGCCGCCGCGGCAAAAAACGGACCGGGTCCGGCACCCCGGAATGGGCCGCCGCGGCAAAAAAACGGACCGGAGCCGGCACCCCGGAATGGGCCGCCGCGGCAAAAAACGGACCGGCCCCGGCACCCCGGAATGGGCCGCCGCGGCAAAAAACGGACCGGAGCCGGCACCCCGGAATGGGCCGCCGCGGCAAAAAACGGACCAGACCCGGCACCCCGGAATGGGCCGCCGCGGCAAAAAACGGACCGGGTGTGGCACCCCGGAATGGGCCGCCGCGGCAAAAAACGGACCGGCTCTGGCACCCCGGAATGGGCCGCCGCGGCAAAAAACGGACCGGGTCCGGCACCCTGGAATGGGCCACCGTGGCAAAAAACGGACCGGCCCCGGCACCCCGGAATGGGCCACCGTGGCAAAAAACGGACCGGGTCCGGCACCCCGGAATGGGCCGCCGCGGCAAAAAACGGACCGGCGCCGGCCCCCCGGAATGGGCCGCCGCGGCAAAAAACGGACTGGGTCCGGCACCCCGGAATGGGCCGCCGCGGCAAAAAACGGACCGGCCCCGGCACCCCGGAATGGGCCGCCGCGGCAAAAAACGGACCGGCCCCGGCACCCCGGAATGGGCCGCCGCGGCAAAAAACGGACCGGCTCTGGCACCCCGGAATGGGCCGCCGCGGCAAAAAACGGACCGGGTCCGGCACCCCGGAATGGGCCGCCGCGGCAAAAAACGGACCGGCGCCGGCACCCCGGAATGGGCTGCCGCGGCAAAAAACGGACCGGAGCCGGCACCCCGGATGGGCCGCCGCGGCAAAAAACGGACCGGAGCCGGCACCCCGGAATGGGCCGCCGCGGCAAAAAACGGACCGGCCCCGGCACCCCGGAATGGGCCGCCGCGGCAAAAAACGGACCGGCCCCGGCACCCCGGAATGGGCCGCCGCGGCAAAAAACGGACCGGCCCCGGCACCCCGGAATGGGCCGCCGCGGCAAAAAACGGACCGGAGCCGGCACCCCAGAATGCGCCGCTGCGGCAAAAAACGGACCGGCCCCGGCAGCCCGGAATGGGCCGCCGCGGCAAAAAACGGACCGGCCCCGGCACCCCGGAATGGGCCGCCGCGGCAAAAAACGGACCGGCCCCGGCACCCCGGAATGGGCCGCCGCGGCAAAAAACGGACCGGGTCCGGCACCCCGGAATGGGCCGCCGTGGCAAAAAACGGACCGGAGCCGGCACCCCGGAATGGGCCGCCGCGGTAAAAAACGGACCGGGTCTGGCACCCCGGAATGGGCCGCCGCGGCAAAAAACGGACCGGAGCCGGCACCCCGGAATGGGCCGCCGCGGCAAAAAACGGACCGGCTCCGGCACCCCGGAATGGGCCGCCGCGGCAAAAAACGGACCGGCCCCGGCACCCCGGAATGGGCCGCCCAGGCAAAAAACGGACCGGCTCCGGCACCCCGGAATGGGCCGCCGCGGCAAAAAACGGACCGGGTCCGGCACCCCGGAATGGGCCGCCGCGGCAAAAAACGGACCAGACCCGGCACCCCGGAATGGGCCGCCGCGGCAAAAAACGGACCGGGTGTGGCACCCCGGAATGGGCCGCCGCGGCAAAAAACGGACCGGCTCTGGCACCCCGGAATGGGCCGCCGCGGCAAAAAACGGACCGGGTCCGGCACCCTGGAATGGGCCACCGTGGCAAAAAACGGACCGGCCCTGGCACCCCGGAATGGGCCACCGTGGCAAAAAACGGACCGGCCCCGGCACCCCGGAATGGGCCGCCGCGGCAAAAAACGGACCGGAGCCGGCCCCCCGGAATGGGCTGCCGCGGCAAAAAACGGACCGGCCCCGGCACCCCGGAATGGGCCGCCGCGGCAAAAAACGGACCGGGTCCGGCACCCCGGAATGGGCTGCCGCGGCAAAAAACGGACCGGGTCCGGCACCCCGGAATGGGCCGCCGCGTCAAAAAACGGACCGGCCCAGGCAGCCCGGAATGGGCCGCCGCGGCAAAAAACGGACCGGGTCCGGCACCCCGGAATGGGCTGCCGCGGCAAAAAACGGACCGGAGCCGGCACCCCGGAATGGGCCGCCGCGGCAAAAAACGGACCGGCCCTGGCACCCCGGAATGGGCCGCCGCGGCAAAAAACGGACCGGCCCCGGCACCCCGGAATGGGCCGCCGCGGCAAAAAACGGACCGGAGCCGGCACCCCGGAATGGGCCGCCGCGGCAAAAAACGGACCGGCCCCGGCACCCTGGAATGGGCCGCCGCGGCAAAAAACGGACCGGCCCCGGCACCCCGGAATGGGCTGCCGCGGCAAAAAACGGACCGGCCCCGGCACCCCGGAATGGGCCGCCGCGGCAAAAAACGGACCGGAGCCGGCACCCCAGAATGCGCCGCCGCGGCAAAAAACGGACCGGCCCCGGCACCCCGGAATGGGCCGCCGCGGCAAAAAACGGACCGGCCCCGGCACCCCGGAATGGGCCGCCGCGGCAAAAAACGGACCGGCCCCGGCACCCCGGAATAGGCCGCCATGGCAAAAAACGGACCGGAGCCGGCCCCCCGGAATGGGCCGCCGCGGCAAAAAACGGACCGGGTCCGGCACCCCGGAATGGGCCGCCGCGGCAAAAAACGGACCGGAGCCGGCACCCCGGAATGGGCCACCGTGGCAAAAAACGGACCGGCCCCGGCACCCCGGAATGGGCCGCCGCAGCAAAAAACGGACCGGAGCCGGCACCCCGGAATGGGCCGCCGCGGCAAAAAACGGACCGGCCCCGGCACCCCGGAATGGGCCGCCGCGGCAAAAAACGGACCGGCCCCGGCACCCCGGAATGGGCCGCCGCGGCAAAAAACGGACCGGAGCCGGCACCCCAGAATGCGCCGCTGCGGCAAAAAACGGACCGGCCCCGGCACCCCGGAATGGGCCGCCGCGGCAAAAAACGGACCGGCCCCGGCACCCCGGAATGGGCCGCCGCGGCAAAAAACGGACCGGCCCCGGCACCCCGGAATGGGCCGCCGCGGCAAAAAACGGACCGGCCCCGGCACCCCGGAATGGGCCGCCGTGGCAAAAAACGGACCGGCCCCGGCACCCCGGAATGGGCCGCCGTGGCAAAAAACGGACCGGCTCCGGCACCCCGGAATGGGCCGCCGCGGCAAAAAACGGACCGGCCCCGGCACCCCGGAATGGGCCGCCCAGGCAAAAAACGGACCGGCGCCGGCACCCCGGAATGGGCCGCCGCGGCAAAAAACGGACCGGAGCCGGCAGCCCGGAATGGGCCGCCGCGGCAAAAAACGGACCAGACCCGGCACCCCGGAATGGGCTGCCGCGGCAAAAAACGGACCGGGTCCGGCACCCCGGAATGGGCCGCCGCGGCAAAAAACGGACCGGGTCCGGCACCCCGGAATGGGCCGCCGCGGCAAAAAAACGGACCGGCGCCGGCACCCCGGAATGGGCCGCCGCGTCAAAAAACGGACCGGCTCCGGCACCCCGGAATGGGCCGCCGCGGCAAAAAACGGACCGGCGCCGGCACACCGGAATGGGCCGCAGCGGCAAAAAACGGACGGGGGCCGGCACCCCGGAATGGGCCGCCGCGGCAAAAAACGGACCGGCTCCGGCACCCCGGAATGGGCCGCCGCGGCAAAAAACGGACCGGGTCCGGCACCCCGGAATGGGCCGCCGCGGCAAAAAACGGACCGGCGCCGGCACCCCGGAATGGGCCGCCGCGGCAAAAAACGGACCGGCCCCGGCACCCCGGAATGGGCCGCCGTGGCAAAAAACGGACCGGCCCCGGCACCCCGGAATGGGCCGCCGTGGCAAAAAACGGACCGGCTCCGGCACCCCGGAATGGGCCGCCGCGGCAAAAAACGGACCGGCCCCGGTACCCCGGAATGGGCCGCCCAGGCAAAAAACGGACCGGCGCCGGCACCCCGGAATGGGCCGCCGCGGCAAAAAACGGACCGGAGCCGGCAGCCCGGAATGGGCCGCCGCGGCAAAAAACGGACCAGACCCGGCACCCCGGAATGGGCTGCCGCGGCAAAAAACGGACCGGGTCCGGCACCCCGGAATGGGCCGCCGCGGCAAAAAACGGACCGGGTCCGGCACCCCGGAATGGGCCGCCGCGGCAAAAAACGGACCGGCGCCGGCACCCCGGAATGGGCCGCCGCGTCAAAAAACGGACCGGCTCCGGCACCCCGGAATGGGCCGCCGCGGCAAAAAACGGACCGGCGCCGGCACACCGGAATGGGCCGCAGCGGCAAAAAACGGACGGGGGCCGGCACCCCGGAATGGGCCGCCGCGGCAAAAAACGGACCGGCCCCGGCACCCCGGAATGGGCCGCCGCGGCAAAAAACGGACCGGCCCCGGCACCCCGGAATGGGCCGCCGCGGCAAAAAACGGACCGGCCCCGGCACCCCGGAATGGGCCGCCGCGGCAAAAAACGGACCGGGTCCGGCACCCCGGAATGGGCCGCCGCGGCAAAAAACGGACCGGAGCCGGCACCCCGGAATGGGCCGCCGCGGCAAAAAACGGACCGGCCCCGGCACCCCGGAATGGGCCGCCGCGGCAAAAAACGGACCGGAGCCGGCACCCCGGAATGGGCCGCCGCGGCAAAAAACGGACCAGACCCGGCACCCCGGAATGGGCCGCCGCGGCAAAAAACGGACCGGGTGTGGCACCCCGGAATGGGCCGCCGCGGCAAAAAACGGACCGGCTCTGGCACCCCGGAATGGGCCGCCGCGGCAAAAAACGGACCGGGTCCGGCACCCTGGAATGGGCCACCGTGGCAAAAAACGGACCGGCCCCGGCACCCCGGAATGGGCCACCGTGGCAAAAAACGGACCGGGTCCGGCACCCCGGAATGGGCCGCCGCGGCAAAAAACGGACCGGCGCCGGCCCCCCGGAATGGGCCGCCGCGGCAAAAAACGGACTGGGTCCGGCACCCCGGAATGGGCCGCCGCGGCAAAAAACGGACCGGCCCCGGCACCCCGGAATGGGCCGCCGCGGCAAAAAACGGACCGGCCCCGGCACCCCGGAATGGGCCGCCGTGGCAAAAAACGGACCGGCCCCGGCACCCCGGAATGGGCCGCCGTGGCAAAAAACGGACCGGCTCCGGCACCCCGGAATGGGCCGCCGCGGCAAAAAACGGACCGGCCCCGGCACCCCGGAATGGGCCGCCCAGGCAAAAAACGGACCGGCGCCGGCACCCCGGAATGGGCCGCCGCGGCAAAAAACGGACCGGAGCCGGCAGCCCGGAATGGGCCGCCGCGGCAAAAAACGGACCAGACCCGGCACCCCGGAATGGGCTGCCGCGGCAAAAAACGGACCGGGTCCGGCACCCCGGAATGGGCCGCCGCGGCAAAAAACGGACCGGGTCCGGCACCCCGGAATGGGCCGCCGCGGCAAAAAACGGACCGGCGCCGGCACCCCGGAATGGGCCGCCGCGTCAAAAAACGGACCGGCTCCGGCACCCCGGAATGGGCCGCCGCGGCAAAAAACGGACCGGCGCCGGCACACCGGAATGGGCCGCAGCGGCAAAAAACGGACGGGGGCCGGCACCCCGGAATGGGCCGCCGCGGCAAAAAAACGGACCGGCTCCGGCACCCCGGAATGGGCCGCCGCGGCAAAAAACGGACCGGGTCCGGCACCCCGGAATGGGCCGCCGCGGCAAAAAACGGACCGGCGCCGGCACCCCGGAATGGGCCGCCGCGGCAAAAAACGGACCGGCCCCGGCACCCCGGAATGGGCCGCCGTGGCAAAAAACGGACCGGCCCCGGCACCCCGGAATGGGCCGCCGTGGCAAAAAACGGACCGGCTCCGGCACCCCGGAATGGGCCGCCGCGGCAAAAAACGGACCGGCCCCGGCACCCCGGAATGGGCCGCCCAGGCAAAAAACGGACCGGCGCCGGCACCCCGGAATGGGCCGCCGCGGCAAAAAACGGACCGGAGCCGGCAGCCCGGAATGGGCCGCCGCGGCAAAAAACGGACCAGACCCGGCACCCCGGAATGGGCTGCCGCGGCAAAAAACGGACCGGGTCCGGCACCCCGGAATGGGCCGCCGCGGCAAAAAACGGACCGGGTCCGGCACCCCGGAATGGGCCGCCGCGGCAAAAAACGGACCGGCGCCGGCACCCCGGAATGGGCCGCCGCGTCAAAAAACGGACCGGCTCCGGCACCCCGGAATGGGCCGCCGCGGCAAAAAACGGACCGGCGCCGGCACACCGGAATGGGCCGCAGCGGCAAAAAACGGACGGGGGCCGGCACCCCGGAATGGGCCGCCGCGGCAAAAAACGGACCGGCCCCGGCACCCCGGAATGGGCCGCCGCGGCAAAAAACGGACCGGCCCCGGCACCCCGGAATGGGCCGCCGCGGCAAAAAACGGACCGGGTCCGGCACCCCGGAATGGGCCGCCGCGGCAAAAAACGGACCGGAGCCGGCACCCCGGAATGGGCCGCCGCGGCAAAAAACGGACCGGCCCCGGCACCCCGGAATGGGCCGCCGCGGCAAAAAACGGACCGGAGCCGGCACCCCGGAATGGGCCGCCGCGGCAAAAAACGGACCGGAGCCGGCACCCCGGAATGGGCCGCCGCGGCAAAAAACGGACCGCCCCGGCACCCCGGAATGGGCCGCCGCGGCAAAAAACGGACCGGCCCCGGCACCCTGGAATGGGCCGCCGCGGCAAAAAACGGACCGGCCCCGGCACCCCGGAATGGGCCGCCGCGGCAAAAAACGGACCGGCCCCGGCACCCCGGAATGGGCCGCCGCGGCAAAAAACGGACCGGAGCCGGCACCCCAGAATGCGCCGCTGCGGCAAAAAACGGACCGGCCCCGGCACCCCGGAATGGGCCGCCGCGGCAAAAAACGGACCGGCCCCGGCACCCCGGAATGGGCCGCCGCGGCAAAAAACGGACCGGCCCCGGCACCCCGGAATGGGCCGCCGCGGCAAAAAACGGACCGGCCCCGGCACCCCGGAATGGGCCGCCGTGGCAAAAAACGGACCGGCCCCGGCACCCCGGAATGGGCCGCCGTGGCAAAAAACGGACCGGCTCCGGCACCCCGGAATGGGCCGCCGCGGCAAAAAACGGACCGGCCCCGGCACCCCGGAATGGGCCGCCCAGGCAAAAAACGGACCGGCGCCGGCACCCCGGAATGGGCCGCCGCGGCAAAAAACGGACCGGAGCCGGCAGCCCGGAATGGGCCGCCGCGGCAAAAAACGGACCAGACCCGGCACCCCGGAATGGGCTGCCGCGGCAAAAAACGGACCGGGTCCGGCACCCCGGAATGGGCCGCCGCGGCAAAAAACGGACCGGGTCCGGCACCCCGGAATGGGCCGCCGCGGCAAAAAACGGACCGGCGCCGGCACCCCGGAATGGGCCGCCGCGTCAAAAAACGGACCGGCTCCGGCACCCCGGAATGGGCCGCCGCGGCAAAAAACGGACCGGCGCCGGCACACCGGAATGGGCCGCAGCGGCAAAAAACGGACTGGCGCCGGCACCCCGGAATGGGCCGCCGCGGCAAAAAACGGACCGGCTCCGGCACCCCGGAATGGGCCGCCGCGGCAAAAAACGGACCGGGTCCGGCACCCCGGAATGGGCCGCCGCGGCAAAAAACGGACCGGCGCCGGCACCCCGGAATGGGCCGCCGCGGCAAAAAACGGACCGGCCCCGGCACCCCGGAATGGGCCGCCGTGGCAAAAAACGGACCGGCCCCGGCACCCCGGAATGGGCCGCCGTGGCAAAAAACGGACCGGCTCCGGCACCCCGGAATGGGCCGCCGCGGCAAAAAACGGACCGGCCCCGGCACCCCGGAATGGGCCGCCCAGGCAAAAAACGGACCGGCGCCGGCACCCCGGAATGGGCCGCCGCGGCAAAAAACGGACCGGAGCCGGCAGCCCGGAATGGGCCGCCGCGGCAAAAAACGGACCAGACCCGGCACCCCGGAATGGGCTGCCGCGGCAAAAAACGGACCGGGTCCGGCACCCCGGAATGGGCCGCCGCGGCAAAAAACGGACCGGGTCCGGCACCCCGGAATGGGCCGCCGCGGCAAAAAACGGACCGGCGCCGGCACCCCGGAATGGGCCGCCGCGTCAAAAAACGGACCGGCTCCGGCACCCCGGAATGGGCCGCCGCGGCAAAAAACGGACCGGAGCCGGCAGCCCGGAATGGGCCGCCGCGGCAAAAAACGGACCAGACCCGGCACCCCGGAATGGGCTGCCGCGGCAAAAAACGGACCGGGTCCGGCACCCCGGAATGGGCCGCCGCGGCAAAAAACGGACCGGGTCCGGCACCCCGGAATGGGCCGCCGCGGCAAAAAACGGACCGGCGCCGGCACCCCGGAATGGGCCGCCGCGTCAAAAAACGGACCGGCTCCGGCACCCCGGAATGGGCCGCCGCGGCAAAAAACGGACCGGCGCCGGCACACCGGAATGGGCCGCAGCGGCAAAAAAACGGACGGGGGCCGGCACCCCGGAATGGGCCGCCGCGGCAAAAAACGGACCGGCTCCGGCACCCCGGAATGGGCCGCCGTGGCAAAAAACGGACCGGCTCCGGCACCCCGGAATGGGCCGCCGTGGCAAAAAACGGACCGGCCCCGGCACCCCGGAATGGGCCGCCGTGGCAAAAAACGGACCGGCTCCGGCACCCCGGAATGGGCCGCCGCGGCAAAAAACGGACCGGCCCCGGCACCCCGGAATGGGCCGCCCAGGCAAAAAACGGACCGGCGCCGGCACCCCGGAATGGGCCGCCGCGGCAAAAAACGGACCGGAGCCGGCAGCCCGGAATGGGCTGCCGCGGCAAAAAACGGACCGGGTCCGGCACCCCGGAATGGGCCGCCGCGGCAAAAAACGGACCGGGTCCGGCACCCCGGAATGGGCCGCCGCGGCAAAAAACGGACCGGCGCCGGCACCCCGGAATGGGCCGCCGCGTCAAAAAACGGACCGGCTCCGGCACCCCGGAATGGGCCGCCGCGGCAAAAAACGGACCGGCGCCGGCACACCGGAATGGGCCGCAGCGGCAAAAAACGGACGGGGGCCGGCACCCCGGAATGGGCCGCCGCGGCAAAAAACGGACCGGCCCCGGCACCCCGGAATGGGCCGCCGCGGCAAAAAACGGACCGGGTGTGGCACCCCGGAATGGGCCGCCGCGGCAAAAAACGGACCGGCTCTGGCACCCCGGAATGGGCCGCCGCGGCAAAAAACGGACCGGGTCCGGCACCCTGGAATGGGCCACCGTGGCAAAAAACGGACCGGCCCCGGCACCCCGGAATGGGCCACCGTGGCAAAAAACGGACCGGGTCCGGCACCCCGGAATGGGCCGCCGCGGCAAAAAACGGACCGGCGCCGGCCCCCCGGAATGGGCCGCCGCGGCAAAAAACGGACTGGGTCCGGCACCCCGGAATGGGCCGCCGCGGCAAAAAACGGACCGGCCCCGGCACCCCGGAATGGGCCGCCGCGGCAAAAAACGGACCGGCCCCGGCACCCCGGAATGGGCCGCCGCGGCAAAAAACGGACCGGCTCTGGCACCCCGGAATGGGCCGCCGCGGCAAAAAACGGACCGGGTCCGGCACCCCGGAATGGGCCGCCGCGGCAAAAAACGGACCGGCGCCGGCACCCCGGAATGGGCTGCCGCGGCAAAAAACGGACCGGAGCCGGCACCCCGGATGGGCCGCCGCGGCAAAAAACGGACCGGAGCCGGCACCCCGGAATGGGCCGCCGCGGCAAAAAACGGACCGGCCCCGGCACCCCGGAATGGGCCGCCGCGGCAAAAAACGGACCGGCCCCGGCACCCCGGAATGGGCCGCCGCGGCAAAAAACGGACCGGAGCCGGCACCCCAGAATGCGCCGCTGCGGCAAAAAACGGACCGGCCCCGGCAGCCCGGAATGGGCCGCCGCGGCAAAAAACGGACCGGCCCCGGCACCCCGGAATGGGCCGCCGCGGCAAAAAACGGACCGGGTCCGGCACCCCGGAATGGGCCGCCGTGGCAAAAAACGGACCGGAGCCGGCACCCCGGAATGGGCCGCCGCGGTAAAAAACGGACCGGGTCTGGCACCCCGGAATGGGCCGCCGCGGCAAAAAACGGACCGGAGCCGGCACCCCGGAATGGGCCACCGTGGCAAAAAACGGACCGGGTCCGGCACCCCGGAATGGGCCGCCGCGGCAAAAAACGGACCGGGTCCGGCACCCCGGAATGGGCCGCCGCGGCAAAAAACGGACCGGCTCCGGCACCCCGGAATGGGCCGCCGCGGCAAAAAACGGACCGGGTCCGGCACCCCGGAATGGGCCGCCGCGGCAAAAAACGGACCGGGTCCGGCACCCCGGAATGGGCCGCCGCGGCAAAAAACGGACCGGGTCCGGCACCCCGGAATGGGCCGCCGCGGCAAAAAACGGACCGGCCCCGGCACCCCGGAATGGGCCGCCGCGGCAAAAAACGGACCGGCCCCGGCACCCCGGAATGGGCCGCCGCGGCAAAAAACGGACCGGGTCCGGCACCCCGGAATGGGCCGCCGCGGCAAAAAACGGACCGGCCCCGGCACCCGGGAATGGGCCGCCGCGGCAAAAAACGGACCGGCCCCGGCACCCCGGAATGGGCCGCCGCGGCAAAAAACGGACCGGAGCCAGCACCCCGGAATGGGCCGCCGCGGCAAAAAACGGACCGGCTCCGGCACCCCGGAATGGGCCGCCGCGGCAAAAATCGGACCGGCTCCGGCACCCCGGAATGGGCCGCCGCGGCAAAAAACGGACCGGGTCCGGCACCCCGGAATGGGCCGCCGCGGCAAAAAACGGACCGGCTCTGGCACCCCGGAATGGGCCGCCGCGGCAAAAAACGGACCGGCCCCGGCACCCCGGAATGGGCCGCCGCGGCAAAAAACGGACCGGAGCCGGCACCCCGGAATGGGCCGCCGCGGCAAAAAACGGACCGGCGCCGGCACCCCGGAATGGGCCGCCGCGGCAAAAAACGGACCGGAGCCGGCACCCCGGAATGGGCCACCGTGGCAAAAAACGGACCGGCGCCGGCACCCCGGAATGGGCCGCCGCGGCAAAAAACGGACCGGAGCCGGCACCCCGGAATGGGCCGCCGCGGCAAAAAACGGACCGGGTCCGGCACCCCGGAATGGGCCACCGTGGCAAAAAACGGACCGGCGCCGGCAGCCCGGAATGGGCCACCGTGGCAAAAAACGGACCGGCCCCGGCACCCCGGAATGGGCCGCCGCGGCAAAAAACGGACCGGCTCCGGCACCCCGGAATGGGCCGCCGCGGCAAAAAACGGACCGGCGCCCGCACCCCGGAATGGGCCGCCGCGGCAAAAAACGGACCGGGTCCGGCACCCCGGAATGGGCTGCCGCGGCAAAAAACGGACCGGCTCCGGCACCCCGGAATGGGCCGCCGCGGCAAAAAACGGACCGGGTCCGGCACCCCGGAATGGGCTGCCGCGGCAAAAAACGGACCGGGTCCGGCACCCCGGAATGGGCTGCCGCGGCAAAAAACGGACCGGAGCCGGCACCCCGGATGGGCCGCCGCGGCAAAAAACGGATCGGAGCCGGCACCCCGGAATAGGCCGCCGCGGCAAAAAACGGACCGGCCCCGGCACCCCGGAATGGGCCGCCGCGGCAAAAAACGGACCTGGTCCGGCACCCCGGAATGGGCCGCCGCGGCAAAAAACGGACCGGGTCCGGCACCCCGGAATGGGCCGCCGCGGCAAAAAACGGACCGGCCCCGGCACCCCGGAATGGGCCGCCGCGGCAAAAAACGGACCGGCCCCGGCACCCCGGAATGGGCCGCCGCGGCAAAAAACGGACCGGAGCCGGCACCACAGAATGCGCCGCTGCGGCAAAAAACGGACGGGGGCCCCGGCAGCCCGGAATGGGCCGCCGCGGCAAAAAACGGACGGGCGCCGGCACCCCGGAATGGGCCGCCGCGGCAAAAAACGGACCGGCCCCGGCACCCCGGAATGGGCCGCCGCGGCAAAAAACGGACCGGCGCCGGCACCCCGGAATGGGCCGCCGTGGCAAAAAACGGACCGGAGCCGGCACCCCGGAATGGGCCGCCGCGGTAAAAAACGGACCGGGTCCGGCACCCCGGAATGGGCCGCCGCGGCAAAAAACGGACCGGAGCCGGCACCCCGGAATGGGCCACCGTGGCAAAAAACGGACCGGGTCCGGCACCCCGGAATGGGCCGCCGCGGCAAAAAACGGACCGGCGCCGGCACCCCGGAATGGGCCGCCGCGGCAAAAAACGGACCGGGTCCGGCACCCCGGAATGGGCCACCGTGGCAAAAAACGGACCGGCCCCGGCACCCCGGAATGGGCCGCCGCGGCAAAAAACGGACCGGAGCCGGCACCCCGGAATGGGCCGCCGCGGCAAAAAACGGACCGGGTCCGGCACCCCGGAATGGGCCACCGTGGCAAAAAACGGACCGGCCCCGGCACCCCGGAATGGGCCGCCGCGGCAAAAAACGGACCGGGTCCGGCACCCCGGAATGGGCCGCCGCGGCAAAAAATGGACCGGCCCCGGCACCCCGGAATGGGCCGCCGCGGCAAAAAACGGACCGGCGCCCGCACCCCGGAATGGGCCGCCGCGGCAAAAAACGGACCGGCCCCGGCACCCCGGAATGGGCTGCCGCGGCAAAAAACGGACCGGCGCCGGCACCCCGGAATGGGCCGCCGCGGCAAAAAACGGACCGGGTCCGGCACCCCGGAATGGGCCGCCGCGGCAAAAAACGGACCGGGTCCGGCACCCCGGAATGGGCCGCCGCGGCAAAAAACGGACCGGAGCCGGCACCCCGGAATGGGCCGCCGCGGCAAAAAACGGACCGGCTCTGGCACCCCGGAATGGGCCGCCGCGGCAAAAAACGGACCGGGTCCGGCACCCCGGAATGGGCCGCCGCGGCAAAAAACGGACCGGCTCTGGCACCCCGGAATGGGCCGCCGCGGCAAAAAACGGACCGGAGCCGGCACCCCGGAATGGGCCGCCGCGGCAAAAAACGGACCGGCGCCGGCACCCCGGAATGGGCTGCCGCGGCAAAAAACGGACCGGCGCTGGTACCCCGGAATGGGCCGCCGCGGCAAAAAACGGACCGGCTCCGGCACCCCGGAATGGGCCGCCGCGGCAAAAAACGGACCGGGTCCGGCACCCCGGAATGGGCCGCCGCGGCAAAAAACGGACCGGGTCCGGCACCCCGGAATGGGCCGCCGCGGCAAAAAACGGACCGGCGCCGGCACCCCGGAATGGGCCGCCGCGGCAAAAAACGGACCAGCCCCGGCACCCCGGAATGGGCCGCCGCGGCAAAAAACGGACCGGCTCTGGCACCCCGGAATGGGCCGCCGCGGCAAAAAACGGACCGGGTCCGGCACCCTGGAATGGGCCACCGTGGCAAAAAACGGACCGGCCCTGGCACCCCGGAATGGGCCACCGTGGCAAAAAACGGACCGGCCCCGGCACCCCGGAATGGGCCGCCGCGGCAAAAAACGGACCGGCCCCGGCCCCCCGGAATGGGCCGCCGCGGCAAAAAACGGACCGGGTCCGGCACCCCGGAATGGGCCGCCGCGGCAAAAAACGGACCGGCCCCGGCACCCCGGAATGGGCCGCCGCGGCAAAAAACGGACCAGCCCCGGCACCCCGGAATGGGCTGCCGCGGCAAAAAACGGACCGGCTCCGGCACCCCGGAATGGGCCGCCGCGGCAAAAAACGGACCGGGTCCGGCACCCCGGAATGGGCTGCCGCGGCAAAAAACGGACCGGGTCCGGCACCCCGGAATGGGCTGCCGCGGCAAAAAACGGACCGGGTCCGGCACCCCGGATGGGCCGCCGCGGCAAAAAACGGACCGGAGCCGGCACCCCGGAATGGGCCGCCGTGGCAAAAAACGGACCGGCCCCGGCACCCCGGAATGGGCCGCCGCGGCAAAAAACGGACCGGCGCCGGCCCCCCGGAATGGGCCGCCGCGGCAAAAAACGGACCGGGTCCGGCACCCCGGAATGGGCCGCCGCGGCAAAAAACGGACCGGCCCCGGCACCCCGGAATGGGCCGCCGCGGCAAAAAACGGACCGGGTCCGGCACCCCGGAATGGGCCGCCGCGGCAAAAAACGGACCGGCTCTGGCACCCCGGAATGGGCCGCCGCGGCAAAAAACGGACCGGGTCCGGCACCCCGGAATGGGCCGCCGCGGCAAAAAACGGACCGGCGCCGGCACCCCGGAATGGGCCGCCGCGGCAAAAAACGGACCGGAGCCGGCACCCCGGAATGGGCCGCCGCGGCAAAAAACGGACCGGAGCCGGCACCCCGGAATGGGCCGCCGCGGCAAAAAACGGACCGGCCCCGGCACCCCGGAATGGGCCGCCGCGGCAAAAAACGGACCGGCCCCGGCACCCCGGAATGGGCCGCCGCGGCAAAAAACGGACCGGCCCCGGCACCCCGGAATGGGCCGCCGCGGCAAAAAACGGACCGGCCCCGGCACCCCGGAATGGGCCGCCGCGGCAAAAAACGGACCGGGTCCGGCACCCCGGAATGGGCCGCCGCGGCAAAAAACGGACCGGGTCCGGCACCCCGGAATGGGCCGCCGCGGCAAAAAACGGACCGGGTCCGGCACCCCGGAATGGGCCGCCGCGGCAAAAAACGGACCGGAGCCGGCACCCCGGAATGGGCCGCCGCGGCAAAAAACGGACCGGCTCTGGCACCCCGGAATGGGCCGCCGCGGCAAAAAACGGACCGGGTCCGGCACCCCGGAATGGGCCGCCGCGGCAAAAAACGGACCGGCTCTGGCACCCCGGAATGGGCCGCCGCGGCAAAAAACGGACCGGAGCCGGCACCCCGGAATGGGCCGCCGCGGCAAAAAACGGACCGGCGCCGGCACCCCGGAATGGGCTGCCGCGGCAAAAAACGGACCGGCGCTGGTACCCCGGAATGGGCCGCCGCGGCAAAAAACGGACCGGCTCCGGCACCCCGGAATGGGCCGCCGCGGCAAAAAACGGACCGGGTCCGGCACCCCGGAATGGGCCGCCGCGGCAAAAAACGGACCGGGTCCGGCACCCCGGAATGGGCCGCCGCGGCAAAAAACGGACCGGCGCCGGCACCCCGGAATGGGCCGCCGCGGCAAAAAACGGACCAGCCCCGGCACCCCGGAATGGGCCGCCGCGGCAAAAAACGGACCGGCTCTGGCACCCCGGAATGGGCCGCCGCGGCAAAAAACGGACCGGGTCCGGCACCCTGGAATGGGCCACCGTGGCAAAAAACGGACCGGCCCTGGCACCCCGGAATGGGCCACCGTGGCAAAAAACGGACCGGCCCCGGCACCCCGGAATGGGCCGCCGCGGCAAAAAACGGACCGGCCCCGGCCCCCCGGAATGGGCCGCCGCGGCAAAAAACGGACCGGGTCCGGCACCCCGGAATGGGCCGCCGCGGCAAAAAACGGACCGGCCCCGGCACCCCGGAATGGGCCGCCGCGGCAAAAAACGGACCAGCCCCGGCACCCCGGAATGGGCTGCCGCGGCAAAAAACGGACCGGCTCCGGCACCCCGGAATGGGCCGCCGCGGCAAAAAACGGACCGGGTCCGGCACCCCGGAATGGGCTGCCGCGGCAAAAAACGGACCGGGTCCGGCACCCCGGAATGGGCTGCCGCGGCAAAAAACGGACCGGGTCCGGCACCCCGGATGGGCCGCCGCGGCAAAAAACGGACCGGAGCCGGCACCCCGGAATGGGCCGCCGTGGCAAAAAACGGACCGGCCCCGGCACCCCGGAATGGGCCGCCGCGGCAAAAAACGGACCGGCGCCGGCCCCCCGGAATGGGCCGCCGCGGCAAAAAACGGACCGGGTCCGGCACCCCGGAATGGGCCGCCGCGGCAAAAAACGGACCGGCCCCGGCACCCCGGAATGGGCCGCCGCGGCAAAAAACGGACCGGCCCCGGCACCCCGGAATGGGCCGCCGCGGCAAAAAACGGACCGGCTCTGGCACCCCGGAATGGGCCGCCGCGGCAAAAAACGGACCGGGTCCGGCACCCCGGAATGGGCCGCCGCGGCAAAAAACGGACCGGCGCCGGCACCCCGGAATGGGCCGCCGCGGCAAAAAACGGACCGGAGCCGGCACCCCGGAATGGGCCGCCGCGGCAAAAAACGGACCGGAGCCGGCACCCCGGAATGGGCCGCCGCGGCAAAAAACGGACCGGCCCCGGCACCCCGGAATGGGCCGCCGCGGCAAAAAACGGACCGGCCCCGGCACCCCGGAATGGGCCGCCGCGGCAAAAAACGGACCGGCCCCGGCACCCCGGAATGGGCCGCCGCGGCAAAAAACGGACCGGCCCCGGCACCCCGGAATGGGCCGCCGCGGCAAAAAACGGACCGGGTCCGGCACCCCGGAATGGGCCGCCGCGGCAAAAAACGGACCGGGTCCGGCACCCCGGAATGGGCCGCCGCGGCAAAAAACGGACCGGCCCCGGCACCCCGGAATGGGCCGCCGCGGCAAAAAACGGACTGGCGCCGGCACCCCGGAATGGGCCGCCGCGGCAAAAAACGGACCGGGTCCGGCACCCCGGAATGGGCCGCCGTGGCAAAAAACGGACCGGAGCCGGCACCCCGGAATGGGCCGCCGCGGCAAAAAACGGACCGGGTCTGGCACCCCGGAATGGGCCGCCGCGGCAAAAAACGGACCGGAGCCGGCACCCCGGAATGGGCCGCCGCGGCAAAAAACAGACCGGGTCCGGCACCCCGGAATGGGCCGCCGCGGCAAAAAACGGACCGGCCCCGGCACCCTGGAATGGGCCGCCGCGGCAAAAAACGGACCGGCCCCGGCACCCCGGAATGGGCCGCCGCGGCAAAAAACGGACCGGGTCCGGCACCCCGGAATGGGCCGCCGCGGCAAAAAACGGACCGGAGCCGGCACCCCGGAATGGGCCGCCGCGGCAAAAAACGGACCGGCCCCGGCACCCCGGAATGGGCCGCCGCGGCAAAAAACGGACCGGCCCCGGCATCCCGGAATGGGCCGCCGCGGCAAAAAACGGACCGGGTCCGGCACCCCGGAATGGGCCGCCGCGGCAAAAAACGGACCGGCCCCGGCACCCGGGAATGGGCCGCCGCGGCAAAAAACGGACCGGCCCCGGCACCCCGGAATGGGCCGCCGCGGCAAAAAACGGACCGGGTCCGGCACCCCGGAATGGGCCGCCGCGGCAAAAAACGGACCGGCTCCGGCACCCCGGAATGGGCCGCCGCGGCAAAAATCGGACCGGCTCCGGCACCCCGGAATGGGCCGCCGCGGCAAAAAACGGACCGGGTCCGGCACCCCGGAATGGGCCGCCGCGGCAAAAAACGGACCGGCTCTGGCACCCCGGAATGGGCCGCCGCGGCAAAAAACGGACCGGCCCCGGCACCCCGGAATGGGCCGCCGCGGCAAAAAACGGACTGGCGCCGGCACCCCGGAATGGGCCGCCGCGGCAAAAAACGGACCGGAGCCGGCACCCCGGAATGGGCCGCCGCGGCAAAAAACGGACCGGCGCCGGCACCCCGGAATGGGCCACCGTGGCAAAAAACGGACCGGCCCTGGCACCCCGGAATGGGCCACCGCGGCAAAAAACGGACCGGGTCCGGCACCCCGGAATGGGCCGCCGCGGCAAAAAACGGACCGGGTCCGGCACCCCGGAATGGGCCGCCGCGGCAAAAAACGGACCGGCCCCGGCACCCCGGAATGGGCCGCCGCGGCAAAAAACGGACCGGCGCCCGCACCCCGGAATGGGCCGCCGTGGCAAAAAACGGACCGGCCCCGGCACCCCGGAATGGGCCGGCGCGGCAAAAAACGGACCGGCTCCGGCACCCCGGAATGGGCCGCCGCGGCAAAAAACGGACCGGGTCCGGCACCCCGGAATGGGCTGACGCGGCAAAAAACGGACCGGGTCCGGCACCCCGGAATGGGCTGCCGCGGCAAAAAACGGACCGGAGCCGGCACCCCGGATGGGCCGCCGCGGCAAAAAACGGACCGGAGCCGGCACCCCGGAATGGGCCGCCGCGGCAAAAAAACGGACCGGCGCCGGCACCCCAGAATGCGCCGCCGCGGCAAAAAAACGGACCGGAGCCGGCACCCCGGAATGGGCCACCGTGGCAAAAAACGGACCGGGTCCGGCACCCCGGAATGGGCCGCCGCGGCAAAAAACGGACCGGCGCCGGCACCCCGGAATGGGCCGCCGCGGCAAAAAACGGACCGGCCCCGGCACCCCGGAATGGGCCGCCGCGGCAAAAAACGGACCGGGTCCGGCACCCCGGAATGGGCCGCCGCGGCAAAAAACGGACCGGCCCCGGCACCCCGGAATGGGCCGCCGCGGCAAAAAACGGACCGGCCCCGGCACCCCGGAATGGGCCGCCGCGTCAAAAAACGGACCGGCGCCGGCAGCCCGGAATGGGCCGCCGCGGCAAAAAACGGACCGGCGCCGGCACCCCGGAATGGGCCGCCGCGGCAAAAAACGGACCGGCCCCGGCAGCCCGGAATGGGCCGCCGCGGCAAAAAACGGACCGGGTCCGGCACCCCGGAATGGGCCACCGTGGCAAAAAACGGACCGGCCCCGGCACCCCGGAATGGGCTGCCGCGGCAAAAAACGGACCGGCGCCGGCACCCCGGAATGGGCCGCCGCGGCAAAAAACGGACCGGGTCCGGCACCCCGGAATGGGCCGCCGCGGCAAAAAACGGACCGGGTCCGGCACCCCGGAATGGGCCGCCGCGGCAAAAAACGGACCGGAGCCGGCACCCCGGAATGGGCCGCCGCGGCAAAAAACGGACCGGCTCTGGCACCCCGGAATGGGCCGCCGCGGCAAAAAACGGACCGGGTCCGGCACCCCGGAATGGGCCGCCGCGGCAAAAAACGGACCGGCTCTGGCACCCCGGAATGGGCCGCCGCGGCAAAAAACGGACCGGAGCCGGCACCCCGGAATGGGCCGCCGCGGCAAAAAACGGACCGGCGCCGGCACCCCGGAATGGGCCGCCGCGGCAAAAAACGGACCGGCGCTGGCACCCCGGAATGGGCCGCCGCGGCAAAAAACGGACCGGCTCCGGCACCCCGGAATGGGCCGCCGCGGCAAAAAACGGACCGGGTCCGGCACCCCGGAATGGGCCGCCGCGGCAAAAAACGGACCGGCGCCGGCACCCCGGAATGGGCCGCCGCGGCAAAAAACGGACCGGGTCCGGCACCCCGGAATGGGCCGCCGCGGCAAAAAACGGACCGGCTCTGGCACCCCGGAATGGGCCGCCGCGGCAAAAAACGGACCGGGTCCGGCACCCTGGAATGGGCCACCGTGGCAAAAAACGGACCGGCCCTGGCACCCCGGAATGGGCCACCGTGGCAAAAAACGGACCGGCCCCGGCACCCCGGAATGGGCCGCCGCGGCAAAAAACGGACCGGCCCCGGCCCCCCGGAATGGGCCGCCGCAGCAAAAAACGGACCGGCCCCGGCACCCCGGAATGGGCCGCCGCGGCAAAAAACGGACCGGCCCCGGCACCCCGGAATGGGCCGCCGCGGCAAAAAACGGACCGGCCCCGGCACCCCGGAATGGGCTGCCGCGGCAAAAAACGGACCGGGTCCGGCACCCCGGAATGGGCCGCCGCGGCAAAAAACGGACCGGGTCCGGCACCCCGGAATGGGCTGCCGCGGCAAAAAACGGACCGGGTCCGGCACCCCGGAATTGGCTGCCGCGGCAAAAAACGGACCGGAGCCGGCACCCCGGATGGGCCGCCGCGGCAAAAAACGGACCGGAGCCGGCACCCCGGAATGGGCCGCCGTGGCAAAAAACGGACCGGCCCCGGCACCCCGGAATGGGCCGCCGCGGCAAAAAACGGACCGGCGCCGGCCCCCCGGAATGGGCCGCCGCGGCAAAAAACGGACCGGGTCCAGCACCCCGGAATGGGCCGCCGCGGCAAAAAACGGACCGGCCCCGGCACCCCGGAATGGGCCGCCGCGTCAAAAAACGGACCGGCCCCGGCACCCCGGAATGGGCCGCCGCGGCAAAAAACGGACCGGCTCTGGCACCCCGGAATGGGCCGCCGCGGCAAAAAACGGACCGGGTCCGGCACCCCGGAATGGGCCGCCGCGGCAAAAAACGGACCGGCGCCGGCACCCCGGAATGGGCCGCCGCGGCAAAAAACGGACCGGCCCTGGCACCCCGGAATGGGCCGCCGCGGCAAAAAACGGACCGGCCCCGGCACCCCGGAATGGGCCGCCGCGGCAAAAAACGGACCGGCGCCGGCACCCCGGAATGGGCCGCCGCGGCAAAAAACGGACCGGCCCCGGCACCCCGGAATGGGCCGCCGCGGCAAAAAACGGACCGGCCCCGGCACCCCGGAATGGGCCGCCGCGGCAAAAAACGGACCGGCCCCGGCACCCCGGAATGGGCCGCCGCGGCAAAAAACGGACCGGATCCGGCACCCCAGAATGCGCCGCTGCGGCAAAAAACGGACCGGCCCCGGCAGCCCGGAATGGGCCGCCGCGGCAAAAAACGGACCGGCCCCGGCACCCCGGAATGGGCCGCCGCGGCAAAAAACGGACCGGCCCCGGCACCCCGGAATGGGCCGCCGCGGCAAAAAACGGACCGGCCCCGGCACCCCGGAATGGGCCGCCGTGGCAAAAAACGGACCGGAGCCGGCACCCCGGAATGGGCCGCCGCGGCAAAAAACGGACCGGGTCTGGCACCCCGGAATGGGCCGCCGCGGCAAAAAACGGACCGGAGCCGGCACCCCGGAATGGGCCGCCGTGGCAAAAAACGGACCGGGTCCGGCACCCCGGAATGGGCCGCCGCGGCAAAAAACGGACCGGGTCCGGCACCCCGGAATGGGCCGCCGCGGCAAAAAACGGACCGGCCCCGGCACCCCGGAATGGGCCGCCGCGGCAAAAAACGGACCGGGTCCGGCACCCCGGAATGGGCCGCCGCGGCAAAAAATGGACCGGGTCCGGCACCCCGGAATGGGCCGCCGCGGCAAAAAACGGACCGGCCCCGGCACCCCGGAATGGGCCGCCGCGGCAAAAAACGGACCGGCCCCGGCACCCCGGAATGGGCCGCCGCGGCAAAAAACGGACCGGGTCCGGCACCCCGGAATGGGCCGCCGCGGCAAAAAACGGACCGGCCCCGGCACCCCGGAATGGGCCGCCGCGGCAAAAAACGGACCGGCCCCAGCACCCCGGAATGGGCCGCCGCGGCAAAAAACGGACCGGAGCCAGCACCCCGGAATGGGCCGCCGCGGCAAAAAACGGACCGGAGCCAGCACCCCGGAATGGGCCGCCGCGGCAAAAAACGGACCGGCTCCGGCACCCCGGAATGGGCCGCCGCGGCAAAAATCGGACCGGCTCCGGCACCCCGGAATGGGCCGCCGCGGCAAAAAACGGACCGGGTCCGGCACCCCGGAATGGGCCGCCGCGGCAAAAAACGGACCGGCTCTGGCACCCCGGAATGGGCCGCCGCGGCAAAAAACGGACCGGCGCCGGCACCCCGGAATGGGCCGCCGCGGCAAAAAACGGACCGGCCCCGGCACCCCGGAATGGGCCGCCGCGGCAAAAAACGGACCGGAGCCGGCACCCCGGAATGGGCCGCCGCGGCAAAAAACGGACCGGCGCCGGCACCCCGGAATGGGCTGCCGCGGCAAAAAACGGACCGGAGCCGGCACCCCGGAATGGGCCGCCGCGGCAAAAAACGGACCGGCCCCGGCACCCCGGAATGGGCCGCCGCGGCAAAAAACGGACCGGCCCCGGCACCCCGGAATGGGCCGCCGCGGCAAAAAACGGACCGGCCCCGGCACCCCGGAATGGGCCGCCGCGGCAAAAAACGGACCGGGTCCGGCACCCCGGAATGGGCCGCCGCGGCAAAAAACGGACCGGCCCCGGCACCCCGGAATGGGCCGCCGCGGCAAAAAACGGACCGGCCCCAGCACCCCGGAATGGGCCGCCGCGGCAAAAAACGGACCGGAGCCAGCACCCCGGAATGGGCCGCCGCGGCAAAAAACGGACCGGAGCCAGCACCCCGGAATGGGCCGCCGCGGCAAAAAACGGACCGGCTCCGGCACCCCGGAATGGGCCGCCGCGGCAAAAATCGGACCGGCTCCGGCACCCCGGAATGGGCCGCCGCGGCAAAAAACGGACCGGGTCCGGCACCCCGGAATGGGCCGCCGCGGCAAAAAACGGACCGGCTCTGGCACCCCGGAATGGGCCGCCGCGGCAAAAAACGGACCGGCGCCGGCACCCCGGAATGGGCCGCCGCGGCAAAAAACGGACCGGCCCCGGCACCCCGGAATGGGCCGCCGCGGCAAAAAACGGACCGGAGCCGGCACCCCGGAATGGGCCGCCGCGGCAAAAAACGGACCGGCGCCGGCACCCCGGAATGGGCTGCCGCGGCAAAAAACGGACCGGAGCCGGCACCCCGGAATGGGCCACCGTGGCAAAAAACGGACCGGCCCCGGCACCCCGGAATGGGCCGCCGCGGCAAAAAACGGACCGGAGCCGGCACCCCGGAATGGGCCGCCGCGGCAAAAAACGGACCGGGTCCGGCACCCCGGAATGGGCCGCCGCGGCAAAAAACGGACGGGCCCCGGCACCCGGGAATGGGCCGCCGCGGCAAAAAACGGACCGTCCCCGGCACCCCGGAATGGGCCGCCGCGGCAAAAAACGGACCGGAGCCAGCACCCCGGAATGGGCCGCCGCGGCAAAAAACGGACCGGCGCCGGCACCCCCGGAATGGGCCGCCGCGGCAAAAATCGGACCGGCGCCGGCACCCCGGAATGGGCCGCCGCGGCAAAAAACGGACCGGAGCCGGCACCCCGGAATGGGCCGCCGCGGCAAAAAACGGACCGGAGCCGGCACCCCGGAATGGGCCGCCGCGGCAAAAAACGGACCGGAGCCGGCACCCTGGAATGGGCCGCCGCGGCAAAAAACGGACCGGCCCCGGCACCCCGGAATGGGCCGCCGCGGCAAAAAACGGACCGGCCCCGGCACCCCGGAATGGGCCGCCGCGGCAAAAAACGGACGGGCGCCGGCACCCCGGAATGGGCCGCCGCGGCAAAAAACGGACCGGCCCCGGCACCCCGGAATGGGCCGCCGCGGCAAAATACGGACCGGGTCCGGCACCCCGGAATGGGCCGCCGCGGCAAAAAACGGACCGGCCCCGGCACCCCGGAATGGGCCGCCGCGGCAAAAAACGGACCGGAGCCGGCACCCCGGAATGGGCCGCCGCGGCAAAAAACGGACCGGCTCCGGCACCCCGGAATGGGCCGCCGCGGCAAAAAACGGACCGGCTCCGGCACCCCGGAATGGGCCGCCGCGGCAAAAAACGGACCGGCCCCGGCACCCCGGAATGGGCCGCCGCGGCAAAAAGCGGACCGGCCCCGGCACCCCTGAATGGGCCGCCGCGGCAAAAAACGGACCGGCCCCGGCACCCCGGAATGGGCCGCCGCGGCAAAAAACGGACCGGCCCCGGCACCCCGGAATGGGCCGCCGTGGCAAAAAACGGACCGGAGCCGGCACCCCGGAATGGGCCGCCGCGGCAAAAAACGGACCGGGTCTGGCACCCCGGAATGGGCCGCCGCGGCAAAAAACGGACCGGAGCCGGCACCCCGGAATGGGCCGCCGTGGCAAAAAACGGACCGGGTCCGGCACCCCGGAATGGGCCGCCGCGGCAAAAAACGGACCGGGTCCGGCACCCCGGAATGGGCCGCCGCGGCAAAAAACGGACCGGCCCTGGCACCCCGGAATGGGCCGCCGCGGCAAAAAACGGACCGGCCCCGGCACCCCGGAATGGGCCGCCGCGGCAAAAAACGGACCGGCCCCGGCACCCCGGAATGGGCCGCCGCGGCAAAAAACGGACCGGCCCCGGCACCCCGGAATGGGCCGCCGCGGCAAAAAACGGACCGGAGCCGGCACCCCGGAATGGGCCGCCGCGGCAAAAAACGGACCGGCTCCGGCACCCCGGAATGGGCCGCCGCGGCAAAAAACGGACCGGCTCCGGCACCCCGGAATGGGCCGCCGCGGCAAAAAACGGACCGGCCCCGGCACCCCGGAATGGGCCGCCGCGGCAAAAAGCGGACCGGCCCCGGCACCCCGGAATGGGCCGCCGCGGCAAAAAACGGACCGGCTCCGGCACCCCGGAATGGGCCGCCGCGGCAAAAACCGGTCCGGGTCCGGCACCCCGGAATGGGCCGCCGCGGCAAAAAACGGACCGGAGCCGGCACCCCGGAATGGGCCGCCGCGGCAAAAAACGGACGGGGGCCGGCACCCCGGAATGGGCCGCCGCGGCAAAAAACGGACCGGCCCCGGCACCCCGGAATGGGCCGCCGCGGCAAAAAACTGACCGGCCCCGGCACCCCGGAATGGGCCGCCGCGGCAAAAAACGGACCGGCTCCGGCACCCTGGAATGGGCCGCCGCGGCAAAAAACGGACCGGCCCCGGCACCCCGGAATGGGCCGCCGCGGCAAAAAACGGACCGGGTCCGGCACCCCGGAATGGGCCGCCGTGGCAAAAAACGGACCGGGTCCGGCACCCCGGAATGGGCCGCCGCGGCAAAAAACGGACCGGCCCCGGCACCCCGGAATGGGCCGCCGCGGCAAAAAACGAACCGGCGCCGGCACCCCGGAATGGGCCGCCGCGGCAAAAAACGGACCGGAGCCGGCAGCCCGGAATGGGCCGCCGCGGCAAAAAACGGACCGGCCCCGGCACCCCGGAATGGGCCGCCGCGGCAAAAAACGGACCGGAGCCGGCACCCCGGAATGGGCCGCCGCGGCAAAAAACGGACCGGCCCCGGCACCCCGGAATGGGCCGCCGCGGCAAAAAACGGACCGGCCCCGGCACCCCGGAATGGGCCGCCGCGGCAAAAAACGGACCGTCCCCGGCACCCCGGAATGGGCCGCCGCGTCAAAAAACGGACCGGAGCCGGCACCCCGGAATGGGCCGCCGCGGCAAAAAACGGACCGGAGCCGGCACCCCGGAATGGGCCGCCGCGGCAAAAAACGGACCGGAGCCGGCACCCCGGAATGGGCCGCCGCGGCAAAAAACGGACCGGAGCCGGCACCCCGGAATGGGCCGCCGCGGCAAAAAACGGACCGGCCCTGGCACCCCGGAATGGGCCGCCGCGGCAAAAAACGGACCGGCCCCGGCACCCCGGAATGGGCCGCCGCGGCAAAAAACGGACCGGCTCCGGCACCCCAAATGGGCCGCCGCGGCAAAAAACAGACCGGCTCCGGCACCCCGGAATGGGCCGCCGCGGCAAAAAAGGACCGGGTCCGGCACCCCGGAATGGGCCGACGCGGCAAAAAACGGACCGGCCCCGGCACCCCGGAATGGGCCGCCGCGGCAAAAAACGGACCGGCGCCGGCACCCCGGAATGGGCCGCCGTGGCAAAAAACGGACCGGAGCCGGCACCCCGGAATGGGCCACCGTGGCAAAAAACGGACCGGCCCCGGCACCCCGGAATGGGCCGCCGCGGCAAAAAACGGACCGGCCCTGGCACCCCGGAATGGGCCACCGTGGCAAAAAACGGACCGGCCCCGGCACCCCGGAATGGGCCGCCGCGGCAAAAAACGGACCGGAGCCGGCCCCCCGGAATGGGCCGCCGCGGCAAAAAACGGACCGGAGCCGGCACCCCGGAATGGGCCGCCGCGGCAAAAAACGGACCGGCCCCGGCACCCCGGAATGGGCTGCCGCGGCAAAAAACGGACCGGCTCCGGCACCCCGGAATGGGCCGCCGCGGCAAAAAACGGACCAGGTCCGGCACCCCGGAATGGGCTGCCGCGGCAAAAAACGGACCGGGTCCGGCACCCCGGAATGGGCTGCCGCGGCAAAAAACGGACCGGCTCCGGCACCCCGGAATGGGCCGCCGCGGCAAAAAACGGACCGGCCCCGGCAGCCCGGAATGGGCTGCCGCGGCAAAAAACGAACCGGAGCCGGCACCCCGGAATGGGCCGCCGCGTCAAAAAACGGACCGGCTCCGGCACCCCGGAATGGGCCGCCGCGGCAAAAAACGGACCGGCCCCGGCACCCCGGAATGGGCCGCCGCGGCAAAAAACGGACCGGCCCCGGCACCCCGGAATGGGCCGCCGCGGCAAAAAACGTACCAGCTCCGGCACCCCGGAATGGGCCGCCGCGGCAAAAAATGGACCGGGTCCGGCACCCCGGAATGGGCCGCCGCGGCAAAAAACGGACCGGCGCCGGCACCCCGGAATGGGCCGCCGCGGCAAAAAACGGACCGGCCCCGGCACCCCGGAATGGGCCGCCGCGGCAAAAAACGGACCGGGTCCGGCACCCTGGAATGGGCCGCCGCGGCAAAAAACGGACCGGAGCCGGCAGCCCGGAATGGGCCGCCGCGGCAAAAAACGGACCGGCTCCGGCACCCCGGAATGGGCCGCCGCGGCAAAAAACGGACCGGAGCCGGCACCCCGGAATGGGCCGCCGCGGCAAAAAACGGACCGGAGCCGGCACCCCGGAATGGGCCGCCGCGGCAAAAAACGGACCGGCCCTGGCACCCCGGAATGGGCCGCCGCGGCAAAAAACGGACCGGCCCCGGCACCCCGGAATGGGCCGCCGCGGCAAAAAACGGACCGGCTCCGGCACCCCAAATGGGCCGCCGCGGCAAAAAACAGACCGGCTCCGGCACCCCGGAATGGGCCGCCGCGGCAAAAAAGGACCGGGTCCGGCACCCCGGAATGGGCCGACGCGGCAAAAAACGGACCGGCCCCGGCACCCCGGAATGGGCCGCCGCGGCAAAAAACGGACCGGCGCCGGCACCCCGGAATGGGCCGCCGTGGCAAAAAACGGACCGGAGCCGGCACCCCGGAATGGGCCACCGTGGCAAAAAACGGACCGGCCCCGGCACCCCGGAATGGGCCGCCGCGGCAAAAAACGGACCGGCCCTGGCACCCCGGAATGGGCCACCGTGGCAAAAAACGGACCGGCCCCGGCACCCCGGAATGGGCCGCCGCGGCAAAAAACGGACCGGAGCCGGCCCCCCGGAATGGGCCGCCGCGGCAAAAAACGGACCGGAGCCGGCACCCCGGAATGGGCCGCCGCGGCAAAAAACGGACCGGCCCCGGCACCCCGGAATGGGCTGCCGCGGCAAAAAACGGACCGGCTCCGGCACCCCGGAATGGGCCGCCGCGGCAAAAAACGGACCAGGTCCGGCACCCCGGAATGGGCTGCCGCGGCAAAAAACGGACCGGGTCCGGCACCCCGGAATGGGCTGCCGCGGCAAAAAACGGACCGGCTCCGGCACCCCGGAATGGGCCGCCGCGGCAAAAAACGGACCGGCCCCGGCAGCCCGGAATGGGCTGCCGCGGCAAAAAACGAACCGGAGCCGGCACCCCGGAATGGGCCGCCGCGTCAAAAAACGGACCGGCTCCGGCACCCCGGAATGGGCCGCCGCGGCAAAAAACGGACCGGCCCCGGCACCCCGGAATGGGCCGCCGCGGCAAAAAACGGACCGGCCCCGGCACCCCGGAATGGGCCGCCGCGGCAAAAAACGTACCAGCTCCGGCACCCCGGAATGGGCCGCCGCGGCAAAAAATGGACCGGGTCCGGCACCCCGGAATGGGCCGCCGCGGCAAAAAACGGACCGGCGCCGGCACCCCCGGAATGGGCCGCCGCGGCAAAAAACGGACCGGCCCCGGCACCCCGGAATGGGCCGCCGCGGCAAAAAACGGACCGGGTCCGGCACCCTGGAATGGGCCGCCGCGGCAAAAAAACGGACCGGAGCCGGCAGCCCGGAATGGGCCGCCGCGGCAAAAAACGGACCGGCTCCGGCACCCCGGAATGGGCCGCCGCGGCAAAAAACGGACCGGAGCCGGCACCCCGGAATGGGCCGCCGCGGCAAAAAACGGACCGGCCCCGGCACCCCGGAATGGGCTGCCGCGGCAAAAAACGGACCGGCTCCGGCACCCCGGAATGGGCCGCCGCGGCAAAAAACGGACCGGCCCCGGCACCCCAAATGGGCCGCCGCGGCAAAAAACGGACCGGGTCCGGCACCCCGGAATGGGCCGCCGCGGCAAAAAACGGACCGGGTCCGGCACCCCGGAATGGGCCGCCGCGGCAAAAAACGGACCGGAGCCGGCACCCCGGAATGGGCCGCCGCGGCAAAAAACGGACCGGCGCCGGCACCCCGGAATGGGCCGCCGCGGCAAAAAACGGACGGGCGCTGGCACCCCGGAATGGGCCGCCGCGGCAAAAAACGGACCGGGTCCGGCACCCCGGAATGGGCCGCCGCGGCAAAAAACGGACCGGCCCCGGCACCCCGGAATGGGCCGCCGCGGCAAAAAACGGACCGGGTCCGGCACCCCGGAATGGGCCGCCGCGGCAAAAAACGGACCGGGTCCGGCACCCCGGAATGGGCCGCCGCGGCAAAAAACGGACCGGCTCTGGCACCCCGGAATGGGCCGCCGCGGCAAAAAACGGACCGGCCCCGGCACCCCGGAATGGGCCGCCGCGGCAAAAAACGGACCGGCCCCGGCACCCCGGAATGGGCCGCCGCGGCAAAAAACGGACCGGCTCCGGCACCCCGGAATGGGCCGCCGCGGCAAAAAATGGACCGGGTCCGGCACCCCGGAATGGGCCGCCGCGGCAAAAAACGGACCGGCGCCGGCACCCCGGAATGGGCCGCCGCGGCAAAAAACGGACCGGGTCCGGCACCCCGGAATGGGCCGCCGCGGCAAAAAACGGACCGGCGCCGGCACCCCGGAATGGGCCGCCGCGGCAAAAAACGGACCGGAGCCGGCACCCCGGAATGGGCCGCCGCGGCAAAAAACGGACCGGCCCCGGCACCCCGGAATGGGCTGCCGCGGCAAAAAACGGACCGGCTCCGGCACCCCGGAATGGGCCGCCGCGGCAAAAAACGGACCGGCCCCGGCACCCCGGAATGGGCTGCCGCGGCAAAAAACGGACTGGGTCCGGCACCCCGGAATGGGCTGCCGCGGCAAAAAACGGACCGGCTCCGGCACCCCGGAATGGGCCGCCGCGGCAAAAAACGGACCGGCCCCGGCACCCCGGAATGGGCTGCCGCGGCAAAAAACGAACCGGAGCCGGCACCCCGGAATGGGCCGCCGCGTCAAAAAACGGACCGGAGCCGGCACCCCGGAATGGGCCGCCGCGGCAAAAAACGGACCGGCCCCGGCACCCCGGAATGGGCCGCCGCGGCAAAAAACGGGCCGGCGCCGGCACCCCGGAATGGGCCGCCGCGGCAAAAAACGGACCAGCTCCGGCACCCCGGAATGGGCCGCCGCGGCAAAAAATGGACCGGGTCCGGCACCCCGGAATGGGCCGCCGCGGCAAAAAACGGACCGGCGCCGGCACCCCGGAATGGGCCGCCGCGGCAAAAAACGGACCGGCCCCGGCACCCCGGAATGGGCCGCCGCGGCAAAAAACGGACCGGGTCCGGCACCCTGGAATGGGCCGCCGCGGCAAAAAACGGACCGGAGCCGGCAGCCCGGAATGGGCCGCCGCGGCAAAAAACGGACCGGCTCCGGCACCCCGGAATGGGCCGCCGCGGCAAAAAACGGACCGGAGCCGGCACCCCGGAATGGGCCGCCGCGGCAAAAAACGGACCGGGTCCGGCATCCCGGAATGGGCCGCCGCGGCAAAAAACGGACCGGCCCCGGCACCCCGGAATGGGCCGCCGCGGCAAAAAACGGACCGGCCCCGGCACCCCAAATGGGCCGCCGCGGCAAAAAACGGACCGGCCCCGGCACCCCGGAATGGGCCGCCGCGGCAAAAAACGGACCGGGTCCGGCACCCCGGAATGGGCCGCCGCGGCAAAAAACGGACCGGCGCCGGCACCCCGGAATGGGCCGCCGCGGCAAAAAACGGACGGGCGCTGGCACCCCGGAATGGGCCGCCGCGGCAAAAAACGGACCAGGTCCGGCACCCCGGAATGGGCCGCCGCGGCAAAAAACGGACCGGCGCCGGCACCCCGGAATGGGCCGCCGCGGCAAAAAACGGACCGGGTCCGGCACCCCGGAATGGGCCGCCGCGGCAAAAAACGGACCGGGTCCGGCACCCCGGAATGGGCCGCCGCGGCAAAAAACGGACCAGACCCGGCACCCCGGAATGGGCCGCCGCGGCAAAAAACGGACCGGCCCCGGCACCCCGGAATGGGCCGCCGCGGCAAAAAACGGACCGGCCCCGGCACCCCGGAATGGGCTGCCGCGGCAAAAAATGGACCGGGTCCGGCACCCCGGAATGGGCCGCCGCGGCAAAAACCGGTCCGGGTCCGGCCCCCCGGAATGGGCCGCCGCGGCAAAAAACGGACCGGAGCCGGCAGCCCGGAATGGGCCGCCGCGGCAAAAAACGGACCGGCGCCGGCACCCCGGAATGGGCCGCCGCGGCAAAAAACGGACGGGGGCCGGCACCCCGGAATGGGCTGCCGCGGCAAAAAACGGACCGGCTCCGGCACCCCGGAATGGGCCGCCGCGGCAAAAAACGGACCAGGTCCGGCACCCCGGAATGGGCTGCCGCGGCAAAAAACGGACCGGAGCCGGCCCCCCGGAATGGGCCGCCGCGGCAAAAAACGGACCGGAGCCGGCACCCCGGAATGGGCCGCCGCGGCAAAAAACGGACCGGCCCCGGCACCCCGGAATGGGCTGCCGCGGCAAAAAACGGACCGGCTCCGGCACCCCGGAATGGGCCGCCGCGGCAAAAAAACGGACCAGGTCCGGCACCCCCGGAATGGGCTGCCGCGGCAAAAAACGGACCGGGTCCGGCACCCCGGAATGGGCTGCCGCGGCAAAAAACGGACCGGCTCCGGCACCCCGGAATGGGCCGCCGCGGCAAAAAACGGACCGGAGCCGGCACCCCGGAATGGGCCGCCGCGGCAAAAAACGGACCGGGTCCGGCACCCCGGAATGGGCTGCCGCGGCAAAAAACGAACCGGAGCCGGCACCCCGGAATGGGCCGCCGCGTCAAAAAATGGACCGGAGCCGGCACCCCGGAATGGGCCGCCGCGGCAAAAAACGGACCGGCCCCGGCACCCCGGAATGGGCCGCCGCGGCAAAAAACGGACCGGCCCCGGCACCCCGGAATGGGCCGCCGCGGCAAAAAACGGACCAGCTCCGGCACCCCGGAATGGGCCGCCGCGGCAAAAAATGGACCGGGTCCGGCACCCCGGAATGGGCCGCCGCGGCAAAAAACGGACCGGCGCCGGCACCCCGGAATGGGCCGCCGCGGCAAAAAACGGACCGGCCCCGGCACCCCGGAATGGGCCGCCGCGGCAAAAAACGGACCGGGTCCGGCACCCTGGAATGGGCCGCCGCGGCAAAAAACGGACCGGCGCCGGCAGCCCGGAATGGGCCGCCGCGGCAAAAAACGGACCGGCTCCGGCACCCCGGAATGGGCCGCCGCGGCAAAAAACGGACCGGAGCCGGCACCCCGGAATGGGCCGCCGCGGCAAAAAACGGACCGGCTCCGGCACCCCGGAATGGGCCGCCGCGGCAAAAAACGGACCGGCTCCGGCACCCCGGAATGGGCCGCCGCGGCAAAAAACGGACCGGAGCCGGCAGCCCGGAATGGGCCGCCGCGGCAAAAAACGGACGGGGGCTGGCACCCCGGAATGGGCCGCCGCGGCAAAAAACGGACCGGCCCCGGCACCCCGGAATGGGCCGCCGCGGCAAAAAACAGACCGGCCCCGGCACCCCGGAATGGGCCGCCGCGGCAAAAAACGGACCGGCGCCGGCACCCCGGAATGGGCTGCCGCGGCAAAAAACGGACCGGCCCCGGCACCCCGGAATGGGCCGCCGCGGCAAAAAACGGACCGGCCCCGGCACCCCGGAATGGGCCGCCGCGGCAAAAAACGGACCGGGTCCGGCACCCCGGAATGGGCCGCCGTGGCAAAAAACGGACCGGCCCCGGCAGCCCGGAATGGGCCGCCGCGGCAAAAAACGGACCGGCCCCGGCACCCTGGAATGGGCCGCCGCGGCAAAAAACGGACCGGCCCCGGCACCCCGGAATGGGCCGCCGCGGCAAAAAACGGACCGGCCCCGGCACCCCAAATGGGCCGCCGCGGCAAAAAACGGACCGGCTCCGGCACCCCGGAATGGGCCGCCGCGGCAAAAAATGGACCGGGTCCGGCACCCCGGAATGGGCCGACGCGGCAAAAAACGGACCGGAGCCGGCACCCCGGAATGGGCCGCCGCGGCAAAAAACGGACCGGCCCCGGCACCCCGGAATGGGCCGCCGCGGCAAAAAACGGACCGGAGCCGGCACCCCGGAATGGGCCGCCGCGGCAAAAAACGGACCGGCCCCGGCACCCCGGAATGGGCCGCCGCGGCAAAAAACGGACCGGCGCCGGCACCCCGGAATGGGCCGCCGCGGCAAAAAACGGACCGGGTCCGGCACCCCGGAATGGGCCGCCGCGGCAAAAAACGGACCGGCCCCGGCACCCCGGAATGGGCCGCCGCGGCAAAAAACGGACCGGGTCCGGCACCCCGGAATGGGCCGCCGTGGCAAAAAACGGACCGGCTCCGGCACCCCGGAATGGGCCGCCGCGGCAAAAAACGGACCGGCCCCGGCACCCTGGAATGGGCCGCCGCGGCAAAAAACGAACCGGCCCCGGCACCCCGGAATGGGCCGCCGCGGCAAAAAACGGACCGGAGCCGGCACCCCGGAATGGGCTGCCGCGGCAAAAAACGGACCGGCCCCGGCACCCCGGAATGGGCCGCCGCGGCAAAAAACGGACCGGGTCCGGCACCCCGGAATGGGCCGCCGCGGCAAAAAACGGACCGGCGCCGGCACCCCGGAATGGGCCGCCGTGGCAAAAAACGGACCGGGTCCGGCACCCCGGAATGGGCCGCCGCGGCAAAAAACGGACCGGCCCCGGCACCCCGGAATGGGCCGCCGCGGCAAAAAACGGACCGGGTCCGGCACCCCGGAATGGGCCGCCGTGGCAAAAAACGGACCGGCCCCGGCAGCCCGGAATGGGCCGCCGCGGCAAAAAACGGACCGGCCCCGGCACCCTGGAATGGGCCGCCGCGGCAAAAAACGGACCGGCCCCGGCACCCCGGAATGGGCCGCCGCGGCAAAAAACGGACCGGCCCCGGCACCCCAAATGGGCCGCCGCGGCAAAAAACGGACCGGCTCCGGCACCCCGGAATGGGCCGCCGCGGCAAAAAATGCACCGGGTCCGGCACCCCGGAATGGGCCGACGCGGCAAAAAACGGACCGGAGCCGGCACCCCGGAATGGGCCGCCGCGGCAAAAAACGGACCGGCCCCGGCACCCCGGAATGGGCCGCCGCGGCAAAAAACGGACCGGAGCCGGCACCCCGGAATGGGCCGCCGCGGCAAAAAACGGACCGGCCCCGGCACCCCGGAATGGGCCGCCGCGGCAAAAAACGGACCGGCGCCGGCACCCCGGAATGGGCCGCCGCGGCAAAAAACGGACCGGGTCCGGCACCCCGGAATGGGCCGCCGCGGCAAAAAACGGACCGGCCCCGGCACCCCGGAATGGGCCGCCGCGGCAAAAAACGGACCGGGTCCGGCACCCCGGAATGGGCCGCCGTGGCAAAAAACGGACCGGCTCCGGCACCCCGGAATGGGCCGCCGCGGCAAAAAACGGACCGGCCCCGGCACCCTGGAATGGGCCGCCGCGGCAAAAAACGAACCGGCCCCGGCACCCCGGAATGGGCCGCCGCGGCAAAAAACGGACCGGAGCCGGCACCCCGGAATGGGCTGCCGCGGCAAAAAACGGACCGGCCCCGGCACCCCGGAATGGGCCGCCGCGGCAAAAAACGGACCGGGTCCGGCACCCCGGAATGGGCCGCCGCGGCAAAAAACGGACCGGCGCCGGCACCCCGGAATGGGCCGCCGCGGCAAAAAACGGACCGGCCCCGGCACCCCGGAATGGGCCGCCGCGGCAAAAAACGGACCGGCCCCGGCACCCCAAATGGGCCGCCGCGGCAAAAAACGGACCGGCCCCGGCACCCCGGAATGGGCCGCCGCGGCAAAAAACGGACCGGGTCCGGCACCCCGGAATGGGCCGCCGCGGCAAAAAACGGACCGGAGCCGGCACCCCGGAATGGGCCGCCGCGGCAAAAAACGGACCGGCGCCGGCACCCCGGAATGGGCCGCCGCGGCAAAAAACGGACGGGCGCTGGCACCCCGGAATGGGCCGCCGCGGCAAAAAACGGACCAGGTCCGGCACCCCGGAATGGGCCGCCGCGGCAAAAAACGGACCGGCGCCGGCACCCCGGAATGGGCCGCCGCGGCAAAAAACGGACCGGGTCCGGCACCCCGGAATGGGCCGCCGCGGCAAAAAACGGACCGGCCCCGGCACCCCGGAATGGGCCGCCGCGGCAAAAAACGGACCAGACCCGGCACCCCGGAATGGGCCGCCGCGGCAAAAAACGGACCGGAGCCAGCACCCCGGAATGGGCCGCCGCGGCAAAAAACGGACCGGCCCCGGCACCCCGGAATGGGCCGCCGCGGCAAAAAACGGACCGGCCCCGGCACCCCGGAATGGGCTGCCGCGGCAAAAAATGGACCGGGTCCGGCACCCCGGAATGGGCCGCCGCGGCAAAAACCGGTCCGGGTCCGGCACCCCGGAATGGGCCGCCGCGGCAAAAAACGGACCGGAGCCGGCAGCCCGGAATGGGCCGCCGCGGCAAAAAACGGACCGGCGCCGGCACCCCGGAATGGGCCGCCGCGGCAAAAAACGGACGGGGGCCGGCACCCCGGAATGGGCCGCCGCGGCAAAAAACAGACCGGCCCCGGCACCCCGGAATGGGCCGCCGCGGCAAAAAACAGACCGGCCCCGGCCCCCCGGAATGGGCCGCCGCGGCAAAAAACGGACCGGCGCCGGCACCCCGGAATGGGCCGCCGCGGCAAAAAACGGACCGGGTCCGGCACCCCGGAATGGGCCGCCGCGGCAAAAAACGGACCGGAGCCGGCACCCCGGAATGGGCCGCCGCGGCAAAAAACGGACCGGCTCCGGCACCCCGGAATGGGCCGCCGTGGCAAAAAACGGACCGGCTCCGGCACCCCGGAATGGGCCGCCGCGGCAAAAAACGGACCGGCCCCGGCACCCTGGAATGGGCCGCCGCGGCAAAAAACGGACCGGCCCCGGCACCCCGGAATGGGCCGCCGCGGCAAAAAACGGACCGGAGCCGGCACCCCCGGAATGGGCTGCCGCGGCAAAAAACGGACCGGCTCCGGCACCCCGGAATGGGCCGCCGCGGCAAAAACCGGTCCGGGTCCGGCACCCCGGAATGGGCCGCCGCGGCAAAAAACGGACCGGAGCCGGCAGCCCGGAATGGGCCGCCGCGGCAAAAAACGGACGGGGGCTGGCACCCCGGAATGGGCCGCCGCGGCAAAAAACGGACCGGCCCCGGCACCCCGGAATGGGCCGCCGCGGCAAAAAACAGACCGGCCCCGGCACCCCGGAATGGGCCGCCGCGGCAAAAAACGGACCGGCGCCGGCACCCCGGAATGGGCTGCCGCGGCAAAAAACGGACCGGCCCCGGCACCCCGGAATGGGCCGCCGCGGCAAAAAACGGACCGGCCCCGGCACCCCGGAATGGGCCGCCGCGGCAAAAAACGGACCGGGTCCGGCACCCCGGAATGGGCCGCCGTGGCAAAAAACGGACCGGCCCCGGCAGCCCGGAATGGGCCGCCGCGGCAAAAAACGGACCGGCCCCGGCACCCTGGAATGGGCCGCCGCGGCAAAAAACGGACCGGCCCCGGCACCCCGGAATGGGCCGCCGCGGCAAAAAACGGACCGGCCCCGGCACCCCAAATGGGCCGCCGCGGCAAAAAACGGACCGGCTCCGGCACCCCGGAATGGGCCGCCGCGGCAAAAAATGGACCGGGTCCGGCACCCCGGAATGGGCCGCCGCGGCAAAAAACGGACCGGGTCCGGCACCCCGGAATGGGCCGCCGCGGCAAAAAACGGACCGGCCCCGGCACCCCGGAATGGGCCGCCGCGGCAAAAAAACGGACCGGAGCCGGCACCCCGGAATGGGCCGCCGCGGCAAAAAACGGACCGGCCCCGGCACCCCGGAATGGGCCGCCGCGGCAAAAAACGGACCGGCGCCGGCACCCCGGAATGGGCCGCCGCGGCAAAAAACGGACCGGGTCCGGCACCCCGGAATGGGCCGCCGCGGCAAAAAACGGACCGGCCCCGGCACCCCGGAATGGGCCGCCGCGGCAAAAAAACGGACCGGGTCCGGCACCCCGGAATGGGCCGCCGTGGCAAAAAACGGACCGGCTCCGGCACCCCGGAATGGGCCGCCGCGGCAAAAAACGGACCGGCCCCGGCACCCTGGAATGGGCCGCCGCGGCAAAAAACGAACCGGCCCCGGCACCCCGGAATGGGCCGCCGCGGCAAAAAACGGACCGGAGCCGGCACCCCGGAATGGGCTGCCGCGGCAAAAAACGGACCGGCCCCGGCACCCCGGAATGGGCCGCCGCGGCAAAAAACGGACCGGGTCCGGCACCCCGGAATGGGCCGCCGCGGCAAAAAACGGACCGGCGCCGGCACCCCGGAATGGGCCGCCGTGGCAAAAAACGGACCGGGTCCGGCACCCCGGAATGGGCCGCCGCGGCAAAAAACGGACCGGCCCTGGCACCCCGGAATGGGCCGCCGCGGCAAAAACCGGTCCGGGTCCGGCACCCCGGAATGGGCCGCCGCGGCAAAAAACGGACCGGAGCCGGCCCCCCGGAATGGTCCGCCGCGGCAAAAAACGGACCGGCCCTGGCACCCCGGAATGGGCCGCCGCGGCAAAAAACGGACCGGCCCCGGCACCCCGGAATGGGCTGCCGCGGCAAAAAACGGACCGGCTCCGGCACCCCGGAATGGGCCGCCGCGGCAAAAAACGGACCAGGTCCGGCACCCCGGAATGGGCTGCCGCGGCAAAAAACGGACCGGGTCCGGCACCCCGGAATGGGCCGCCGTGGCAAAAAACGGACCGGCTCCGGCACCCCGGAATGGGCCGCCGCGGCAAAAAACGGACCGGCCCCGGCACCCCGGAATGGGCCGCCGCGGCAAAAAACGGACCGGCCCCGGCACCCCGGAATGGGCTGCCGCGGCAAAAAACGAACCGGAGCCGGCACCCCGGAATGGGCCGCCGCGGCAAAAAACGGACCGGAGCCGGCACCCCGGAATGGGCCGCCGCGGCAAAAAACGGACCGGCCCCGGCACCCCGGAATGGGCCGCCGCGGCAAAAAACGGACCGGCCCCGGCACCCCAAATGGGCCGCCGCGGCAAAAAACGGACCAGCTCCGGCACCCCGGAATGGGCCGCCGCGGCAAAAAACGGACCGGCCCCGGCACCCCGGAATGGGCCGCCGCGGCAAAAAACGGACCGGCGCCGGCACCCCGGAATGGGCCGCCGCGGCAAAAAACGGACCGGGTCCGGCACCCCGGAATGGGCCGCCGCGGCAAAAAACGGACCGGGTCCGGCACCCTGGAATGGGCCGCCGCGGCAAAAAACGGACCGGAGCCGGCAGCCCGGAATGGGCCGCCGCGGCAAAAAACGGACCGGCTCCGGCACCCCGGAATGGGCCGCCGCGGCAAAAAACGGACCGGAGCCGGCACCCCGGAATGGGCCGCCGCGGCAAAAAACGGACCGGCCCCGGCACCCCGGAATGGGCCGCCGCGGCAAAAAACGGACCGGCCCCGGCACCCCGGAATGGGCCGCCGCGGCAAAAAACGGACCGGCCCCAGCACCCCGGAATGGGCCACCGCGGCAAAAAACGGACCGGCTCCGGCACCCCGGAATGGGCCGCCGCGGCAAAAAACGGACCGGGTCCGGAACCCCGGAATGGGCCGCCGCGGCAAAAAACGGACCGGAGCCGGCACCCCGGAATGGGCCGCCGCGGCAAAAAACGGACCGGCGCCGGCACCCCGGAATGGGCCGCCGCGGCAAAAAACGGACGGGCGCCGGCACCCCGGAATGGGCCGCCACGGCAAAAAACGGACCGGGTCCGGCACCCCGGAATGGGCCGCCGCGGCAAAAAACGGACCGGCGCCGGCACCCCGGAATGGGCCGCCGCGGCAAAAAACGGACCGGCGCCGGCACCCCGGAATGGGCCGCCGCGGCAAAAAACGGACCGGAGCCGGCAGCCCGGAATGGGCCGCCGCGGCAAAAAACGGACCGGCCCCGGCACCCCGGAATGGGCCGCCGCGGCAAAAAACGGACCGGAGCCGGCACCCCGGAATGGGCCGCCGCGGCAAAAAACGGACCGGCCCCGGCACCCCGGAATGGGCCGCCGCGGCAAAAAACGGACCGGCCCCGGCACCCCGGAATGGGCCGCCGCGGCAAAAAACGGACCGGCTCCGGCACCCCGGAATGGGCCGCCGCGGCAAAAAATGGACCGGGTCCGGCACCCCGGAATGGGCCGCCGCGGCAAAAAACGGACCGGCGCCGGCACCCCGGAATGGGCCGCCGCGGCAAAAAACGGACCGGGTCCGGCACCCCGGAATGGGCCGCCGCGGCAAAAAACGGACCGGCGCCGGCACCCCGGAATGGGCCGCCGCGGCAAAAAACGGACCGGAGCCGGCACCCCGGAATGGGCTGCCGCGGCAAAAAACGGACCGGCTCCGGCACCCCGGAATGGGCCGCCGCGGCAAAAACCGGTCCGGGTCCGGCACCCCGGAATGGGCCGCCGCGGCAAAAAACGGACCGGAGCCGGCAGCCCGGAATGGGCCGCCGCGGCAAAAAACGGACGGGGGCCGGCACCCCGGAATGGGCCGCCGCGGCAAAAAACGGACCGGCCCCGGCACCCCGGAATGGGCCGCCGCGGCAAAAAACGGACCGGGTCCGGCACCCCGGAATGGGCCGCCGCGGCAAAAAACGGACCGGAGCCGGCACCCCGGAATGGGCCGCCGCGGCAAAAAACGGACCGGCGCCGGCACCCCGGAATGGGCCGCCGCGGCAAAAAACGGACCGGAGCCGGCAGCCCGGAATGGGCCGCCGCGGCAAAAAACGGACCGGCCCCGGCACCCCGGAATGGGCCGCCGCGGCAAAAAACGGACCGGAGCCGGCACCCCGGAATGGGCCGCCGCGGCAAAAAATGGACCGGCCCCGGCACCCCGGAATGGGCCGCCGCGGCAAAAAATGGACCGGGTCCGGCACCCCGGAATGGGCCGCCGCGGCAAAAAACGGACCGGCGCCGGCACCCCGGAATGGGCCGCCGCGGCAAAAAACGGACCGGGTCCGGCACCCCGGAATGGGCCGCCGCGGCAAAAAACGGACCGGCGCCGGCACCCCGGAATGGGCCGCCGCGGCAAAAAACGGACCGGAGCCGGCACCCCGGAATGGGCTGCCGCGGCAAAAAACGGACCGGCTCCGGCACCCCGGAATGGGCCGCCGCGGCAAAAACCGGTCCGGGTCCGGCACCCCGGAATGGGCCGCCGCGGCAAAAAACGGACCGGAGCCGGCAGCCCGGAATGGGCCGCCGCGGCAAAAAACGGACGGGGGCCGGCACCCCGGAATGGTCCGCCGCGGCAAAAAACGGACCGGCCCCGGCACCCCGGAATGGGCCGCCGCGGCAAAAAACGGACCGGGTCCGGCACCCCGGAATGGGCCGCCGCGGCAAAAAACGGACCGGAGCCGGCACCCCGGAATGGGCCGCCGCGGCAAAAAACGGACCGGCGCCGGCACCCCGGAATGGGCCGCCGCGGCAAAAAACGGACCGGAGCCGGCAGCCCGGAATGGGCCGCCGCGGCAAAAAACGGACCGGCCCCGGCACCCCGGAATGGGCCGCCGCGGCAAAAAACGGACCGGAGCCGGCACCCCGGAATGGGCCGCCGCGGCAAAAAACGGACCGGCCCCGGCACCCCGGAATGGGCCGCCGCGGCAAAAAACGGACCGGCCCCGGCACCCCGGAATGGGCCGCCGCGGCAAAAAACGGACCGGCCCCGGCACCCCGGAATGGGCCGCCGCGGCAAAAAACGGACCGGCGCCGGCACCCCGGAATGGGCCGCCGCGGCAAAAAACGGACCGGGTCCGGCACCCCGGAATGGGCCGCCGCGGCAAAAAACGGACCGGCGCCGGCACCCCGGAATGGGCCGCCGCGGCAAAAAACGGACCGGAGCCGGCACCCCGGAATGGGCTGCCGCGGCAAAAAACGGACCGGCTCCGGCACCCCGGAATGGGCCGCCGCGGCAAAAACCGGTCCGGGTCCGGCACCCCGGAATGGGCCGCCGCGGCAAAAAACGGACCGGAGCCGGCAGCCCGGAATGGGCCGCCGCGGCAAAAAACGGACGGGGGCCGGCACCCCGGAATGGGCCGCCGCGGCAAAAAACGGACCGGCCCCGGCACCCCGGAATGGGCCGCCGCGGCAAAAAACGGACCGGGTCCGGCACCCCGGAATGGGCCGCCGCGGCAAAAAACGGACCGGAGCCGGCACCCCGGAATGGGCCGCCGCGGCAAAAAACGGACCGGGTCCGGCACCCCGGAATGGGCCGCCGCGGCAAAAAACGGACCGGCCCCGGCACCCCGGAATGGGCCGCCGCGGCAAAAAACGGACCGGGTCCGGCACCCCGGAATGGGCCGCCGTGGCAAAAAACGGACCGGCTCCGGCACCCCGGAATGGGCCGCCGCGGCAAAAAACGGACCGGCCCCGGCACCCCGGAATGGGCCGCCGCGGCAAAAAACGAACCGGCCCCGGCACCCCGGAATGGGCCGCCGCGGCAAAAAACGGACCGGCGCCGGCACCCCGGAATGGGCTGCCGCGGCAAAAAACGGACCGGCTCCGGCACCCCGGAATGGGCCGCCGCGGCAAAAACCGGTCCGGGTCCGGCACCCCGGAATGGGCCGCCGCGGCAAAAAACGGACCGGAGCCGGCAGCCCGGAATGGGCCGCCGCGGCAAAAAACGGACGGGGGCCGGCACCCCGGAATGGGCCGCCGCGGCAAAAAACGGACCGGCCCCGGCACCCCGGAATGGGCCGCCGCGGCAAAAAACAGACCGGCCCCGGCACCCCGGAATGGGCCGCCGCGGCAAAAAACGGACCGGCGCCGGCACCCCGGAATGGGCCGCCGCGGCAAAAAACGGACCGGGTCCGGCACCCCGGAATGGGCCGCCGCGGCAAAAAACGGACCGGCCCCGGCACCCCGGAATGGGCCGCCGCGGCAAAAAACGGACCGGGTCCGGCACCCCGGAATGGGCCGCCGTGGCAAAAAACGGACCGGCTCCGGCACCCCGGAATGGGCCGCCGCGGCAAAAAACGGACCGGGTCCGGCACCCCGGAATGGGCCGCCGCGGCAAAAAACGGACCGGCCCCGGCACCCCGGAATGGGCCGCCGCGGCAAAAAACGGACCGGGTCCGGCACCCCGGAATGGGCCGCCGCGGCAAAAAACGGACCGGCGCCGGCACCCCGGAATGGGCCGCCGCGGCAAAAAACGGACCGGAGCCGGCACCCCGGAATGGGCCACCGTGGCAAAAAACGGACCGGCCCCGGCACCCCGGAATGGGCCGCCGCGGCAAAAAACGGACCGGCCCTGGCACCCCGGAATGGGCCACCGTGGCAAAAAACGGACCGGCCCCGGCACCCCGGAATGGGCCGCCGCGGCAAAAAACGGACCGGAGCCGGCCCCCCGGAATGGGCCGCCGCGGCAAAAAACGGACCGGAGCCGGCACCCCGGAATGGGCCGCCGCGGCAAAAAACGGACCGGCCCCGGCACCCCGGAATGGGCCGCCGCGGGAAAAAACGGACCGGCCCCGGCACCCCGGAATGGGCCGCCGTGGCAAAAAACGGACCGGGTCCGGCACCCCGGAATGGGCCGCCGCGGCAAAAAACGGACCGGCCCCGGCACCCCGGAATGGGCCGCCGCGGCAAAAAACGGACCGGAGCCGGCACCCCGGAATGGGCCACCGTGGCAAAAAACGGACCGGCCCCGGCACCCCGGAATGGGCCGCCGCGGCAAAAAACGGACCGGCCCTGGCACCCCGGAATGGGCCACCGTGGCAAAAAACGGACCGGCCCCGGCACCCCGGAATGGGCCGCCGCGGCAAAAAACGGACCGGAGCCGGCCCCCCGGAATGGGCCGCCGCGGCAAAAAACGGACCGGAGCCGGCACCCCGGAATGGGCCGCCGCGGCAAAAAACGGACCGGCCCCGGCACCCCGGAATGGGCCGCCGCGGCAAAAAACGGACCGGCTCCGGCACCCCGGAATGGGCTGCCGCGGCAAAAAACGGACCGGCTCCGGCACCCCGGAATGGGCCGCCGCGGCAAAAAACGGACCAGGTCCGGCACCCCGGAATGGGCCGCCGCGGCAAAAAACGGACCGGGTCCGGCACCCCGGAATGGGCCGCCGCGCCAAAAAACGGACCGGGTCCGGCACCCCGGAATGGGCCGCCGCGGCAAAAAACGGACCGGCCCCGGCACCCCGGAATGGGCCGCCGCGGCAAAAAACGGACCGGCCCCGGCACCCCGGAATGGGCCGCCGCGGCAAAAAACGGACCGGGTCCGGCACCCCGGAATGGGCCGCCGCGGCAAAAAACGGACCGGGTCCGGCACCCTGGAATGGGCCGACGCGGCAAAAAACGGACCGGGTCCGGCAGCCCGGAATGGGCCGCCGCGGCAAAAAACGGACCGGCCCCGGCACCCCGGAATGGGCCGCCGCGGCAAAAAAAGGACCGGCCCCGGCACCCCGGAATGGGCCGCCGCGGCAAAAAACGGACCGGCCCCGGCACCCCGGAATGGGCCGCCGCGGCAAAAAACGGACCGGCCCCGGCACCCCAAATGGGCCGCCGCGGCAAAAAACGGACCGGGTGCGGCACCCCGGAATGGGCCGCCGCGGCAAAAAACGGACCGGGTCCGGCACCCCGGAATGGGCCGCCGCGGCAAAAAACGGACCGGCCCCGGCACCCCGGAATGGGCCGCCGCGGCAAAAAACGGACCGGCTCCGGCACCCCGGAATGGGCCGCCGCGGCAAAAAATGGACCGGCCCCGGCACCCCGGAATGGGCCGCCGCGGCAAAAAACGGACCGGGTCCGGCACCCCGGAATGGGCTGCCGCGGCAAAAAACGAACCGGAGCCGGCACCCCGGAATGGGCCGCCGCGGCAAAAAACGGACCGGAGCCGGCACCCCGGAATGGGCCACCGTGGCAAAAAACGGACCGGCCCCGGCACCCCGGAATGGGCCGCCGCGCCAAAAAACGGACCGGGTCCGGCACCCCGGAATGGGCCGCCGCGGCAAAAAACGGACCGGCCCCGGCACCCCGGAATGGGCCGCCGCGGCAAAAAACGGACCGGCCCCGGCACCCCGGAATGGGCCGCCGCGGCAAAAAACGGACCGGGTCCGGCACCCCGGAATGGGCCGCCGCGGCAAAAAACGGACCGGGTCCGGCACCCTGGAATGGGCCGACGCGGCAAAAAACGGACCGGGTCCGGCAGCCCGGAATGGGCCGCCGCGGCAAAAAACGGACCGGCCCCGGCACCCCGGAATGGGCCGCCGCGGCAAAAAAAGGACCGGCCCCGGCACCCCGGAATGGGCCGCCGCGGCAAAAAACGGACCGGCCCCGGCACCCCGGAATGGGCCGCCGCGGCAAAAAACGGACCGGCCCCGGCACCCCAAATGGGCCGCCGCGGCAAAAAACGGACCGGGTGCGGCACCCCGGAATGGGCCGCCGCGGCAAAAAACGGACCGGGTCCGGCACCCCGGAATGGGCCGCCGCGGCAAAAAACGGACCGGCCCCGGCACCCCGGAATGGGCCGCCGCGGCAAAAAACGGACCGGCTCCGGCACCCCGGAATGGGCCGCCGCGGCAAAAAATGGACCGGCTCCGGCACCCCGGAATGGGCCGCCGCGGCAAAAAACGGACCGGCGCCGGCACCCCGGAATGGGCCGCCGCGGCAAAAAACGGACGGGGTCCGGCACCCGGAATGGGCCGCCGCGGCAAAAAACGGACCGGCGCCGGCACCCCAGAATGGGCCGCCGCGGCAAAAAACGGACCGGAGCCGGCACCCCGGAATGGGCTGCCGCGGCAAAAAACGGACCGGCCCCGGCACCCCGGAATGGGCCGCCGCGGCAAAAAACGGACCGGCTCCGGCACCCCGGAATGGGCTGCCGCGGCAAAAAACGGACCGGCTCCGGCACCCCGGAATGGGCCGCCGCGGCAAAAAACGGACCAGGTCCGGCACCCCGGAATGGGCCGCCGCGGCAAAAAACGGACCGGGTCCGGCACCCCGGAATGGGCCGCCGCGCCAAAAAACGGACCGGGTCCGGCACCCCGGAATGGGCCGCCGCGGCAAAAAACGGACCGGCCCCGGCACCCCGGAATGGGCCGCCGCGGCAAAAAACGGACCGGCCCCGGCACCCCGGAATGGGCCGCCGCGGCAAAAAACGGACCGGGTCCGGCACCCCGGAATGGGCCGCCGCGGCAAAAAACGGACCGGGTCCGGCACCCTGGAATGGGCCGACGCGGCAAAAAACGGACCGGGTCCGGCAGCCCGGAATGGGCCGCCGCGGCAAAAAACGGACCGGCCCCGGCACCCCGGAATGGGCCGCCGCGGCAAAAAAAGGACCGGCCCCGGCACCCCGGAATGGGCCGCCGCGGCAAAAAACGGACCGGCCCCGGCACCCCGGAATGGGCCGCCGCGGCAAAAAACGGACCGGCCCCGGCACCCCAAATGGGCCGCCGCGGCAAAAAACGGACCGGGTGCGGCACCCCGGAATGGGCCGCCGCGGCAAAAAACGGACCGGGTCCGGCACCCCGGAATGGGCCGCCGCGGCAAAAAACGGACCGGCCCCGGCACCCCGGAATGGGCTGCCGCGGCAAAAAACGGACCGGCTCCGGCACCCCGGAATGGGCCGCCGCGGCAAAAAAACGGACCAGGTCCGGCACCCCGGAATGGGCCGCCGCGGCAAAAAACGGACCGGGTCCGGCACCCCGGAATGGGCCGCCGCGCCAAAAAACGGACCGGGTCCGGCACCCCGGAATGGGCCGCCGCGGCAAAAAACGGACCGGCCCCGGCACCCCGGAATGGGCCGCCGCGGCAAAAAACGGACCGGCCCCGGCACCCCGGAATGGGCCGCCGCGGCAAAAAACGGACCGGGTCCGGCACCCCGGAATGGGCCGCCGCGGCAAAAAACGGACCGGGTCCGGCACCCTGGAATGGGCCGACGCGGCAAAAAACGGACCGGGTCCGGCAGCCCGGAATGGGCCGCCGCGGCAAAAAACGGACCGGCCCCGGCACCCCGGAATGGGCCGCCGCGGCAAAAAAAGGACCGGCCCCGGCACCCCGGAATGGGCCGCCGCGGCAAAAAACGGACCGGCCCCGGCACCCCGGAATGGGCCGCCGCGGCAAAAAACGGACCGGCCCCGGCACCCCAAATGGGCCGCCGCGGCAAAAAACGGACCGGGTGCGGCACCCCGGAATGGGCCGCCGCGGCAAAAAACGGACCGGGTCCGGCACCCCGGAATGGGCCGCCGCGGCAAAAAACGGACCGGCCCCGGCACCCCGGAATGGGCCGCCGCGGCAAAAAACGGACCGGCTCCGGCACCCCGGAATGGGCCGCCGCGGCAAAAAATGGACCGGCTCCGGCACCCCGGAATGGGCCGCCGCGGCAAAAAACGGACCGGCGCCGGCACCCCGGAATGGGCCGCCGCGGCAAAAAACGGACGGGGTCCGGCACCCCGGAATGGGCCGCCGCGGCAAAAAACGGACCGGCGCCGGCACCCCAGAATGGGCCGCCGCGGCAAAAAACGGACCGGAGCCGGCACCCCGGAATGGGCTGCCGCGGCAAAAAACGGACCGGCTCCGGCACCCCGGAATGGGCCGCCGCGGCAAAAAACGGACGGGGGCCGGCACCCCGGAATGGGCCGCCGCGGCAAAAAACGGACCGGCCCCGGCACCCCGGAATGGGCCGCCGCGGCAAAAAACGGACGGGGGCCGGCACCCCGGAATGGGCCGCCGCGGCAAAAAACGGACCGGCCCCGGCACCCCGGAATGGGCCGCCGCGGCAAAAAACAGACCGGGTCCGGCAGCCCGGAATGGGCCGCCGCGGCAAAAAACGGACCGGCGCCGGCACCCCGGAATGGGCCGCCGCGGCAAAAAACGGACCGGCCCCGGCACCCCGGAATGGGCCGCCGCGGCAAAAAACGGACCGGGTCCGGCACCCCGGAATGGGCCGCCGCGGCAAAAACCGGTCCGGGTCCGGCACCCCGGAATGGGCCGCCGTGGCAAAAAACGGACCGGCTCCGGCACCCCGGAATGGGCCGCCGCGGCAAAAAACGGACCGGGTCCGGCACCCTGGAATGGGCCGCCGCGGCAAAAAACGAACCGGCCCCGGCACCCCGGAATGGGCCGCCGCGGCAAAAAACGGACCGGCCCCGGCACCCCGGAATGGGCTGCCGCGGCAAAAAACGGACCGGCTCCGGCACCCCGGAATGGGCCGCCGCGGCAAAAACCGGTCCGGGTCCGGCACCCCGGAATGGGCCGCCGCGGCAAAAAACGGACCGGAGCCGGCAGCCCGGAATGGGCCGCCGCGGCAAAAAACGGACGGGGGCCGGCACCCCGGAATGGGCCGCCGCGGCAAAAAACGGACCGGCCCCGGCACCCCGGAATGGGCCGCCGCGGCAAAAAACAGACCGGCCCCGGCACCCCGGAATGGGCCGCCGCGGCAAAAAACGGACCGGCGCCGGCACCCCGGAATGGGCCGCCGCGGCAAAAAACGGACCGGGTCCGGCACCCCGGAATGGGCCGCCGCGGCAAAAAACGAACCGGCCCCGGCACCCCGGAATGGGCCGCCGCGGCAAAAAACGGACCGGCCCCGGCACCCCGGAATGGGCCGCCGCGGCAAAAAACGGACCGGCCCCGGCACCCCGGAATGGGCCGCCGCGGCAAAAAACGGACCGGAGCCGGCACCCCGGAATGGGCCGCCGCGGCAAAAAACGGACCGGAGCCGGCACCCCGGATGGGCCGCCGCGGCAAAAAACGGACCGGCCCCGGCCCCCCGGAATGGGCCGCCGCGGCAAAAAACGGACCGGGTCCGGCACCCCGGAATGGGCCGCCGCGGCAAAAAACGGACCGGAGCCGGCACCCTGGAATGGGCCGCCGCGGCAAAAAACGGACCGGCGCCGGCACCCCGGAATGGGCCGCCGCGGCAAAAAACGGACCGGCTCCGGCACCCCGGAATGGGCCGCCGCGGCAAAAAACGGACCGGCCCCGGCACCCCGGAATGGGCCGCCGCGGGAAAAAACGGACCGGCCCCGGCACCCCGGAATGGGCCGCCGCGGCAAAAAACGGACCGGGTCCGGCACCCCGGAATGGGCCGCCGCGGCAAAAAACGGACCGGCCCCGGCACCCCGGAATGGGCCGCCGCGGCAAAAAACGGACCGGAGCCGGCACCCCGGAATGGGCCACCGTGGCAAAAAACGGACCGGCCCCGGCACCCCGGAATGGGCCGCCGCGGCAAAAAACGGACCGGCCCTGGCACCCCGGAATGGGCCACCGTGGCAAAAAACGGACCGGCCCCGGCACCCCGGAATGGGCCGCCGCGGCAAAAAACGGACCGGAGCCGGCCCCCCGGAATGGGCCGCCGCGGCAAAAAACGGACCGGAGCCGGCACCCCGGAATGGGCCGCCGCGGCAAAAAACGGACCGGCCCCGGCACCCCGGAATGGGCCGCCGCGGCAAAAAACGGACCGGCTCCGGCACCCCGGAATGGGCTGCCGCGGCAAAAAACGGACCGGCTCCGGCACCCCGGAATGGGCCGCCGCGGCAAAAAACGGACCAGGTCCGGCACCCCGGAATGGGCCGCCGCGGCAAAAAACGGACCGGGTCCGGCACCCCGGAATGGGCCGCCGCGCCAAAAAACGGACCGGGTCCGGCACCCCGGAATGGGCCGCCGCGGCAAAAAACGGACCGGCCCCGGCACCCCGGAATGGGCCGCCGCGGCAAAAAACGGACCGGCCCCGGCACCCCGGAATGGGCCGCCGCGGCAAAAAACGGACCGGGTCCGGCACCCCGGAATGGGCCGCCGCGGCAAAAAACGGACCGGGTCCGGCACCCTGGAATGGGCCGACGCGGCAAAAAACGGACCGGGTCCGGCAGCCCGGAATGGGCCGCCGCGGCAAAAAACGGACCGGCCCCGGCACCCCGGAATGGGCCGCCGCGGCAAAAAAAGGACCGGCCCCGGCACCCCGGAATGGGCCGCCGCGGCAAAAAACGGACCGGCCCCGGCACCCCGGAATGGGCCGCCGCGGCAAAAAACGGACCGGCCCCGGCACCCCAAATGGGCCGCCGCGGCAAAAAACGGACCGGGTGCGGCACCCCGGAATGGGCCGCCGCGGCAAAAAACGGACCGGGTCCGGCACCCCGGAATGGGCCGCCGCGGCAAAAAACGGACCGGCCCCGGCACCCCGGAATGGGCCGCCGCGGCAAAAAACGGACCGGCTCCGGCACCCCGGAATGGGCCGCCGCGGCAAAAAATGGACCGGCTCCGGCACCCCGGAATGGGCCGCCGCGGCAAAAAACGGACCGGCGCCGGCACCCCGGAATGGGCCGCCGCGGCAAAAAACGGACGGGGTCCGGCACCCCGGAATGGGCCGCCGCGGCAAAAAACGGACCGGCGCCGGCACCCCAGAATGGGCCGCCGCGGCAAAAAACGGACCGGAGCCGGCACCCCGGAATGGGCTGCCGCGGCAAAAAACGGACCGGCTCCGGCACCCCGGAATGGGCCGCCGCGGCAAAAAACGGACGGGGGCCGGCACCCCGGAATGGGCCGCCGCGGCAAAAAACGGACCGGCCCCGGCACCCCGGAATGGGCCGCCGCGGCAAAAAACGGACGGGGGCCGGCACCCCGGAATGGGCCGCCGCGGCAAAAAACGGACCGGCCCCGGCACCCCGGAATGGGCCGCCGCGGCAAAAAACAGACCGGGTCCGGCAGCCCGGAATGGGCCGCCGCGGCAAAAAACGGACCGGCGCCGGCACCCCGGAATGGGCCGCCGCGGCAAAAAACGGACCGGCCCCGGCACCCCGGAATGGGCCGCCGCGGCAAAAAACGGACCGGGTCCGGCACCCCGGAATGGGCCGCCGCGGCAAAAACCGGTCCGGGTCCGGCACCCCGGAATGGGCCGCCGTGGCAAAAAACGGACCGGCTCCGGCACCCCGGAATGGGCCGCCGCGGCAAAAAACGGACCGGGTCCGGCACCCTGGAATGGGCCGCCGCGGCAAAAAACGAACCGGCCCCGGCACCCCGGAATGGGCCGCCGCGGCAAAAAACGGACCGGCCCCGGCACCCCGGAATGGGCTGCCGCGGCAAAAAACGGACCGGCTCCGGCACCCCGGAATGGGCCGCCGCGGCAAAAACCGGTCCGGGTCCGGCACCCCGGAATGGGCCGCCGCGGCAAAAAACGGACCGGAGCCGGCAGCCCGGAATGGGCCGCCGCGGCAAAAAACGGACGGGGGCCGGCACCCCGGAATGGGCCGCCGCGCCAAAAAACGGACCGGCCCCGGCACCCCGGAATGGGCCGCCGCGGCAAAAAACAGACCGGCCCCGGCACCCCGGAATGGGCCGCCGCGGCAAAAAACGGACCGGCGCCGGCACCCCGGAATGGGCCGCCGCGGCAAAAAACGGACCGGGTCCGGCACCCCGGAATGGGCCGCCGCGGCAAAAAACGAACCGGCCCCGGCACCCCGGAATGGGCCGCCGCGGCAAAAAACGGACCGGCCCCGGCACCCCGGAATGGGCCGCCGCGGCAAAAAACGGACCGGCCCCGGCACCCCGGAATGGGCCGCCGCGGCAAAAAACGGACCGGAGCCGGCACCCCGGAATGGGCCGCCGCGGCAAAAAACGGACCGGAGCCGGCACCCCGGATGGGCCGCCGCGGCAAAAAACGGACCGGCCCCGGCCCCCCGGAATGGGCCGCCGCGGCAAAAAACGGACCGGGTCCGGCACCCCGGAATGGGCCGCCGCGGCAAAAAACGGACCGGAGCCGGCACCCTGGAATGGGCCGCCGCGGCAAAAAACGGACCGGCGCCGGCACCCCGGAATGGGCCGCCGCGGCAAAAAACGGACCGGCTCCGGCACCCCGGAATGGGCCACCGTGGCAAAAAACGGACCGGCCCCGGCACCCCGGAATGGGCCGCCGCGGCAAAAAACGGACCGGCCCTGGCACCCCGGAATGGGCCACCGTGGCAAAAAACGGACCGGCCCCGGCACCCCGGAATGGGCCGCCGCGGCAAAAAACGGACCGGAGCCGGCCCCCCGGAATGGGCCGCCGCGGCAAAAAACGGACCGGAGCCGGCACCCCGGAATGGGCCGCCGCGGCAAAAAACGGACCGGCCCCGGCACCCCGGAATGGGCCGCCGCGGCAAAAAACGGACCGGCTCCGGCACCCCGGAATGGGCTGCCGCGGCAAAAAACGGACCGGCTCCGGCACCCCGGAATGGGCCGCCGCGGCAAAAAACGGACCAGGTCCGGCACCCCGGAATGGGCCGCCGCGGCAAAAAACGGACCGGGTCCGGCACCCCGGAATGGGCCGCCGCGCCAAAAAACGGACCGGGTCCGGCACCCCGGAATGGGCCGCCGCGGCAAAAAACGGACCGGCCCCGGCACCCCGGAATGGGCCGCCGCGGCAAAAAACGGACCGGCCCCGGCACCCCGGAATGGGCCGCCGCGGCAAAAAACGGACCGGGTCCGGCACCCCGGAATGGGCCGCCGCGGCAAAAAACGGACCGGGTCCGGCACCCTGGAATGGGCCGACGCGGCAAAAAACGGACCGGGTCCGGCAGCCCGGAATGGGCCGCCGCGGCAAAAAACGGACCGGCCCCGGCACCCCCGGAATGGGCCGCCGCGGCAAAAAAAGGACCGGCCCCGGCACCCCGGAATGGGCCGCCGCGGCAAAAAACGGACCGGCCCCGGCACCCCGGAATGGGCCGCCGCGGCAAAAAACGGACCGGCCCCGGCACCCCAAATGGGCCGCCGCGGCAAAAAACGGACCGGGTGCGGCACCCCGGAATGGGCCGCCGCGGCAAAAAACGGACCGGGTCCGGCACCCCGGAATGGGCCGCCGCGGCAAAAAACGGACCGGCCCCGGCACCCCGGAATGGGCCGCCGCGGCAAAAAACGGACCGGCTCCGGCACCCCGGAATGGGCCGCCGCGGCAAAAAAATGGACCGGCTCCGGCACCCCGGAATGGGCCGCCGCGGCAAAAAACGGACCGGCGCCGGCACCCCGGAATGGGCCGCCGCGGCAAAAAACGGACGGGGTCCGGCACCCCGGAATGGGCCGCCGCGGCAAAAAACGGACCGGCGCCGGCACCCCAGAATGGGCCGCCGCGGCAAAAACGGACCGGAGCCGGCACCCCCGGAATGGGCTGCCGCGGCAAAAAACGGACCGGCTCCGGCACCCCGGAATGGGCCGCCGCGGCAAAAAACGGACGGGGGCCGGCACCCCGGAATGGGCCGCCGCGGCAAAAAACGGACCGGCCCCGGCACCCCGGAATGGGCCGCCGCGGCAAAAAACGGACGGGGGCCGGCACCCCGGAATGGGCCGCCGCGGCAAAAAACGGACCGGCCCCGGCACCCCGGAATGGGCCGCCGCGGCAAAAAACAGACCGGGTCCGGCAGCCCGGAATGGGCCGCCGCGGCAAAAAACGGACCGGCGCCGGCACCCCGGAATGGGCCGCCGCGGCAAAAAACGGACCGGCCCCGGCACCCCGGAATGGGCCGCCGCGGCAAAAAAACGGACCGGGTCCGGCACCCCGGAATGGGCCGCCGCGGCAAAAACCGGTCCGGGTCCGGCACCCCGGAATGGGCCGCCGTGGCAAAAAACGGACCGGCTCCGGCACCCCGGAATGGGCCGCCGCGGCAAAAAACGGACCGGGTCCGGCACCCTGGAATGGGCCGCCGCGGCAAAAAACGAACCGGCCCCGGCACCCCGGAATGGGCCGCCGCGGCAAAAAACGGACCGGCCCCGGCACCCCGGAATGGGCTGCCGCGGCAAAAAACGGACCGGCTCCGGCACCCCGGAATGGGCCGCCGCGGCAAAAACCGGTCCGGGTCCGGCACCCCGAATGGGCCGCCGCGGCAAAAAACGGACCGGAGCCGGCAGCCCGGAATGGGCCGCCGCGGCAAAAAACGGACGGGGCGGCACCCCGGAATGGGCCGCCGCGCCAAAAAACGGACCGGCCCCGGCACCCCGGAATGGGCCGCCGCGGCAAAAAACAGACCGGCCCCGGCACCCCGGAATGGGCCGCCGCGGCAAAAAACGGACCGGCGCCGGCACCCCGGAATGGGCCGCCGCGGCAAAAAACGGACCGGGTCCGGCACCCCGGAATGGGCCGCCGCGGCAAAAAACGAACCGGCCCCGGCACCCCGGAATGGGCCGCCGCGGCAAAAAACGGACCGGCCCCGGCACCCCGGAATGGGCCGCCGCGGCAAAAAACGGACCGGCCCCGGCACCCCGGAATGGGCCGCCGCGGCAAAAAACGGACCGGAGCCGGCACCCCGGAATGGGCCGCCGCGGCAAAAAACGGACCGGAGCCGGCACCCCGGATGGGCCGCCGCGGCAAAAAACGGACCGGCCCCGGCCCCCCGGAATGGGCCGCCGCGGCAAAAAACGGACCGGGTCCGGCACCCCGGAATGGGCCGCCGCGGCAAAAAACGGACCGGAGCCGGCACCCTGGAATGGGCCGCCGCGGCAAAAAACGGACCGGCGCCGGCACCCCGGAATGGGCCGCCGCGGCAAAAAACGGACCGGCTCCGGCACCCCGGAATGGGCCGCCGCGGCAAAAAACGGACCGGCCCCGGCACCCCGGAATGGGCCGCCGCGGGAAAAAACGGACCGGCCCCGGCACCCCGGAATGGGCCGCCGCGGCAAAAAACGGACCGGGTCCGGCACCCCGGAATGGGCCGCCGCGGCAAAAAACGGACCGGCCCCGGCACCCCGGAATGGGCCGCCGCGGCAAAAAACGGACCGGAGCCGGCACCCCGGAATGGGCCACCGTGGCAAAAAACGGACCGGCCCCGGCACCCCGGAATGGGCCGCCGCGGCAAAAAACGGACCGGCCCTGGCACCCCGGAATGGGCCACCGTGGCAAAAAACGGACCGGCCCCGGCACCCCGGAATGGGCCGCCGCGGCAAAAAACGGACCGGAGCCGGCCCCCCGGAATGGGCCGCCGCGGCAAAAAACGGACCGGAGCCGGCACCCCGGAATGGGCCGCCGCGGCAAAAAACGGACCGGCCCCGGCACCCCGGAATGGGCCGCCGCGGCAAAAAACGGACCGGCTCCGGCACCCCGGAATGGGCTGCCGCGGCAAAAAACGGACCGGCTCCGGCACCCCGGAATGGGCCGCCGCGGCAAAAAACGGACCAGGTCCGGCACCCCGGAATGGGCCGCCGCGGCAAAAAACGGACCGGGTCCGGCACCCCGGAATGGGCCGCCGCGCCAAAAAACGGACCGGGTCCGGCACCCCGGAATGGGCCGCCGCGGCAAAAAACGGACCGGCCCCGGCACCCCGGAATGGGCCGCCGCGGCAAAAAACGGACCGGCCCCGGCACCCCGGAATGGGCCGCCGCGGCAAAAAACGGACCGGGTCCGGCACCCCGGAATGGGCCGCCGCGGCAAAAAACGGACCGGGTCCGGCACCCTGGAATGGGCCGACGCGGCAAAAAACGGACCGGGTCCGGCAGCCCGGAATGGGCCGCCGCGGCAAAAAACGGACCGGCCCCGGCACCCCGGAATGGGCCGCCGCGGCAAAAAAAGGACCGGCCCCGGCACCCCGGAATGGGCCGCCGCGGCAAAAAACGGACCGGCCCCGGCACCCCGGAATGGGCCGCCGCGGCAAAAAACGGACCGGCCCCGGCACCCCAAATGGGCCGCCGCGGCAAAAAACGGACCGGGTGCGGCACCCCGGAATGGGCCGCCGCGGCAAAAAACGGACCGGGTCCGGCACCCCGGAATGGGCCGCCGCGGCAAAAAACGGACCGGCCCCGGCACCCCGGAATGGGCCGCCGCGGCAAAAAATGGACCGGGTCCGGCACCCCGGAATGGGCCGCCGCGGCAAAAAACGGACCGGAGCCGGCACCCCGGAATGGGCCGCCGCGGCAAAAAACGGACCGGAGCCGGCACCCCGGAATGGGCCGCCGCGGCAAAAAACGGACCGGCCCCGGCACCCCGGAATGGGCCGCCGCGGCAAAAACCGGACCGGAGCCGGCACCCCGGAATGGGCTGCCGCGGCAAAAAACGGACCGGCTCCGGCACCCCGGAATGGGCCGCCGCGGCAAAAAACGGTCCGGGTCCGGCACCCCGGAATGGGCCGCCGCGGCAAAAAACGGACCGGCCCCGGCACCCCGGAATGGGCCGCCGCGGCAAAAAACGGACGGGGGCCGGCACCCCGGAATGGGCCGCCGCGGCAAAAAACGGACCGGCCCCGGCACCCCGGAATGGGCCGCCGCGGCAAAAAACAGACCGGCCCCGGCACCCCGGAATGGGCCGCCGCGGCAAAAAACGGACCGGCCCCGGCACCCCGGAATGGGCCGCCGCGGCAAAAAACGGACCGGAGCCGGCACCCCGGAATGTGCCGCCGCGGCAAAAAACGGACCGGCCCCGGCACCCCGGAATGGGCCGCCGCGGCAAAAAACGGACCGGCCCCGGCACCCCGGAATGGGCCGCCGCGGCAAAAAACGGACAGGAGCCGGCACCCCGGAATGGGCCGCCGCGGCAAAAAACGGACCGGAGCCGGCCCCCCGGAATGGGCCGCCGCGGCAAAAAACGGACCGGGTCCGGCACCCCGGAATGGGCCGCCGCGGCAAAAAACGGACCGGGTCCGGCACCCCGGAATGGGCCGCCGCGGCAAAAAAACGGACCAGCTCCGGCACCCCGGAATGGGCCGCCGCGGCAAAAAAACGGACCGGGTCCGGCACCCCGGAATGGGCCGCCGCGGCAAAAAACGGACCGGAGCCGGCACCCCGGAATGGGCCGCCGCGGCAAAAAACGGACCGGCCCTGGCACCCCGGAATGGGCCACCGCGGCAAAAAACGGACCGGCCCCGGCACCCCGGAATGGGCCGCCGCGGCAAAAAACGGACCGGAGCCGGCCCCCCGGAATGGGCCGCCGCGGCAAAAAACGGACCGGGGCCGGCACCCCGGAATGGGCCGCCGCGGCAAAAAACGGACCGGCCCCGGCACCCCGGAATGGGCCGCCGCGGCAAAAAACGGACCGGCCCCGGCACCCCGGAATGGGCCGCCGCGGCAAAAAACGGACCGGCCCCGGCACCCCGGAATGGGCCGCCGTGGCAAAAAACGGACCGGCTCCGGCACCCCGGAATGGGCCGCCGCGGCAAAAAACGGACCGGCCCCGGCACCCCGGAATGGGCCGCCGCGGCAAAAAACGGACCGGCCCCGGCACCCCGGAATGGGCCGCCGCGGCAAAAAACGGACCGGCCCCGGCACCCCGGAATGGGCCGCCGCGGCAAAAAACGGACCGGCCCCGGCACCCCGGAATGGGCCGCCGTGGCAAAAAACGGACCGGCTCCGGCACCCCGGAATGGGCCGCCGCGGCAAAAAACGGACCGGCCCCGGCACCCCGGAATGGGCCGCCGCGGCAAAAAACGAACCGGCCCCGGCACCCCGGAATGGGCCGCCGCGGCAAAAAACGGACCGGCCCCGGCACCCCGGAATGGGCCGCCGCGGCAAAAAACGGACCGGGTCCGGCACCCCGGAATGGGCCGCCGCGGCAAAAAACGGACCGGCCCCGGCACCCCGGAATGGGCCGCCGCGGCAAAAAACGGACCGGCCCCGGCACCCCGGAATGGGCCGCCGCGGCAAAAAACGGACCGGCCCCGGCACCCCGGAATGGGCCGCCGCGGCAAAAAACGGACCGGAGCCGGCACCCCGGAATGGGCCGCCGCGGCAAAAAACGGACCGGAGCCGGCACCCTGGAATGGGCCGCCGCGGCAAAAAACGGACCAGACCCGGCACCCCGGAATGGGCCGCCGCGGCAAAAAACGGACCGGGTCCGGCACCCCGGAATGGGCCGCCGCGGCAAAAAACGGACCGGCCCCGGCACCCCGGAATGGGCCGCCGCGGCAAAAAACGGACCGGGTCCGGCACCCCGGAATGGGCCGCCGCGGCAAAAAACGGACCGGCGCCGGCACCCCGGAATGGGCCGCCGCAGCAAAAAACGGACCGGAGCCGGCACCCCGGAATGGGCCACCGTGGCAAAAAACGGACCGGCTCCGGCACCCCGGAATGGGCCGCCGCGGCAAAAAACGGACCGGCCCTGGCACCCCGGAATGGGCCACCGTGGCAAAAAACGGACCGGGGCCGGCACCCCGGAATGGGCCGCCGCGGCAAAAAACGGACCGGCCCCGGCACCCCGGAATGGGCCGCCGCGGCAAAAAACGGACCGGCCCCGGCACCCCGGAATGGGCCGCCGCGGCAAAAAACGGACCGGCCCCGGCACCCCGGAATGGGCCGCCGTGGCAAAAAACGGACCGGCCCCGGCACCCCGGAATGGGCCGCCGCGGCAAAAAACGGACCGGCCCCGGCACCCCGGAATGGGCCGCCGCGGCAAAAAACGGACCGGCCCCGGCACCCCGGAATGGGCCGCCGCGGCAAAAAACGGACCGGCCCCGGCACCCCGGAATGGGCCGCCGCGGCAAAAAACGGACCGGCCCCGGCACCCCGGAATGGGCCGCCGCGGCAAAAAACGGACCGGCCCCGGCACCCCGGAATGGGCCGCCGTGGCAAAAAAACGGACCGGCTCCGGCACCCCGGAATGGGCCGCCGCGGCAAAAAACGGACCGGCCCCGGCACCCCGGAATGGGCCGCCGCGGCAAAAAACGAACCGGCCCCGGCACCCCGGAATGGGCCGCCGCGGCAAAAAACGGACCGGCCCCGGCACCCCGGAATGGGCCGCCGCGGCAAAAAACGGACCGGGTCCGGCACCCCGGAATGGGCCGCCGCGGCAAAAAACGGACCGGCCCCGGCACCCCGGAATGGGCCGCCGCGGCAAAAAACGGACCGGCCCCGGCACCCCGGAATGGGCCGCCGCGGCAAAAAACGGACCGGAGCCGGCACCCTGGAATGGGCCGCCGCGGCAAAAAACGGACCGGCCCCGGCACCCCGGAATGGGCCGCCGCGGCAAAAAACGGACCGGGTCCGGCACCCCGGAATGGGCCGCCGCGGCAAAAAACGGACCGGCCCCGGCACCCCGGAATGGGCCGCCGCGGCAAAAAACGGACCGGGTCCGGCACCCCGGAATGGGCCGCCGCGGCAAAAAACGGACCGGCGCCGGCACCCCGGAATGGGCCGCCGCAGCAAAAAACGGACCGGAGCCGGCACCCCGGAATGGGCCACCGTGGCAAAAAACGGACCGGCTCCGGCACCCCGGAATGGGCCGCCGCGGCAAAAAACGGACCGGCCCTGGCACCCCGGAATGGGCCACCGTGGCAAAAAACGGACCGGAGCCGGCACCCCGGAATGGGCCGCCGCGGCAAAAAACGGACCGGAGCCGGCCCCCCGGAATGGGCCGCCGCGGCAAAAAACGGACCGGAGCCGGCACCCCGGAATGGGCCGCCGCGGCAAAAAAACGGACCGGAGCCGGCCCCCCGGAATGGGCCGCCGCGGCAAAAAAACGGACCGGGTCCGGCACCCCGGAATGGGCCGCCGCGGCAAAAAACGGACCGGGTCCGGCACCCCGGAATGGGCCGCCGCGGCAAAAAACGGACCAGCTCCGGCACCCCGGAATGGGCCGCCGCGGCAAAAAACGGACCGGCGCCGGCACCCCGGAATGGGCCGCCGCGGCAAAAAACGGACCGGAGCCGGCACCCCGGAATGGGCCGCCGCGGCAAAAAACGGACCGGGTCCGGCACCCCGGAATGGGCCGCCGCGGCAAAAAACGGACCGGAGCCGGCACCCCGGAATGGGCCGCCGCGGCAAAAAACGGACCGGGGCCGGCACCCCGGAATGGGCCGCCGCGGCAAAAAACGGACCGGCCCCGGCACCCCGGAATGGGCCGCCGCGGCAAAAAACGGACCGGCCCCGGCACCCCGGAATGGGCCGCCGCGGCAAAAAACGGACCGGCCCCGGCACCCCGGAATGGGCCGCCGCGGCAAAAAACGGACCGGCTCCGGCACCCCGGAATGGGCCGCCGCGGCAAAAAACGGACCGGCCCCGGCACCCCGGAATGGGCCGCCGCGGCAAAAAACGGACCGGGTCCGGCACCCCGGAATGGGCCGCCGCGGCAAAAAACGGACCGGCCCCGGCACCCCGGAATGGGCCGCCGCGGCAAAAAACGGACCGGCCCCGGCACCCCGGAATGGGCCGCCGTGGCAAAAAACGGACCGGCTCCGGCACCCCGGAATGGGCCGCCGCGGCAAAAAACGGACCGGCCCCGGCACCCCGGAATGGGCCGCCGCGGCAAAAAACGAACCGGCCCCGGCACCCCGGAATGGGCCGCCGCGGCAAAAAACGGACCGGGTCCGGCACCCCGGAATGGGCCGCCGCGGCAAAAAACGGACCGGCCCCGGCACCCCGGAATGGGCCGCCGCGGCAAAAAACGGACCGGCCCCGGCACCCCGGAATGGGCCGCCGCGGCAAAAAACGGACCGGAGCCGGCACCCCGGAATGGGCCGCCGCGGCAAAAAACGGACCGGAGCCGGCACCCCGGAATGGGCCGCCGCGGCAAAAAACGGACCAGACCCGGCACCCCGGAATGGGCCGCCGCGGCAAAAAACGGACCGGGTCCGGCACCCCGGAATGGGCCGCCGCGGCAAAAAACGGACCGGCCCCGGCACCCCGGAATGGGCCGCCGCGGCAAAAAACGGACCGGGTCCGGCACCCCGGAATGGGCCGCCGCGGCAAAAAACGGACCGGCGCCGGCACCCCGGAATGGGCCGCCGCAGCAAAAAACGGACCGGGTCCGGCACCCCGGAATGGGCCACCGTGGCAAAAAACGGACCGGCTCCGGCACCCCGGAATGGGCCGCCGCGGCAAAAAACGGACCGGCCCTGGCACCCTGGAATGGGCCACATTGGCAAAAAACGGACCGGAGCCGGCACCCCGGAATGGGCCGCCGCGGCAAAAAACGGACCGGAGCCGGCCCCCCGGAATGGGCCGCCGCGGCAAAAAACGGACCGGAGCCGGCACCCCGGAATGGGCCGCCGCGGCAAAAAAAGGACCGGCCCCGGCACCCCGGAATGGGCCGCCGCGGCAAAAAACGGACCGGCCCCGGCACCCCGGAATGGACCGCCGCGGAAAAAAAACGGACCGGCTCCGGCACCCCGGAATGGGCCGCCGCGGCAAAAAACGGACCAGGTCCGGCACCCCGGAATGGGCTGCCGCGGCAAAAAACGGACCGGGTCCGGCACCCCGGAATGGGCCGCCGTGGCAAAAAACGGACAGGCTCCGGCACCCCGGAATGGGCCGCCGCGGCAAAAAACGGACCGGCTCCGGCACCCCGGAATGGGCCGCCGCGGCAAAAAACGGACCGGAGCCGGCACCCCGGAATGGGCCGCCGCGGCAAAAAACGGACCGGCCCCGGCACCCCGGAATGGGCCGCCGCGGCAAAAAACGGACCGGCCCCGGCACCCCAAATGGGCCACCGCGGCAAAAAACGGACCGGCTCCGGCACCCCGGAATGGGCCGTCGCGGCAAAAAATGGACCGGGTCCGGCACCCCGGAATGGGCCGCCGCGGCAAAAAACGGACCGGCGCCGGCACCCCGGAATGGGCCGCCGCGGCAAAAAACGGACCGGGTCCGGCACCCCGGAATGGGCCGCCGCGGCAAAAAACGGACCGGCCCCGGCACCCCGGAATGGGCCGCCGCGGCAAAAAACGGACCGGAGCCGGCACCCCGGAATGGGCCGCCGCGGCAAAAAACGGACCGGCCCCGGCACCCCAAATGGGCCGCCGCGGCAAAAAACGGACCGGCTCCGGCACCCCGGAATGGGCCGCCGCGGCAAAAAACGGACCGGCGCCGGCACCCCGGAATGGGCCGCCGCGGCAAAAAACGGACCGGCTCTGGCACCCCGGAATGGGCCGCCGCGGCAAAAAACGGACCGGGTCCGGCACCCCGGAATGGGCCGCCGCGGCAAAAAACGGACCGGAGCCAGCACCCCGGAATGGGCCGCCGCGGCAAAAAACGGACCAGCTCCGGCACCCCGGAATGGGCCGCCGCGGCAAAAAACGGACCGGCCCCGGCACCCCGGAATGGGCCGCCGCGGCAAAAAACGGACCGGAGCCGGCACCCCGGAATGGGCCGCCGCGGCAAAAAACGGACCGGAGCCGGCACCCCGGAATGGGCCGCCGCGGCAAAAAACGGACCGGCGCCGGCACCCCGGAATGGGCCGCCGCGGCAAAATACGGACCGGGTCCGGCACCCCGGAATGGGCCGCCGCGGCAAAAAACGGACCGGCGCCGGCACCCCGGAATGGGCCGCCGCGGCAAAAAACGGACCGGCCCCGGCACCCCGGAATGGGCCGCCGCGGCAAAAAACGGACCGGAGCCGGCACCCCGGAATGGGCCGCCGCGGCAAAAAACGGACCGGCCCCGGCACCCCGGAATGGGCCGCCGCGGCAAAAAAACGGACCGGCCCTGGCACCCCGGAATGGGCCACCGTGGCAAAAAACGGACCGGCCCCGGCACCCCGGAATGGGCCGCCGCGGCAAAAAACGGACCGGAGCCGGCACCCCGGAATGGGCCGCCGCGGCAAAAAACGGACCGGAGCCGGCACCCCGGAATGGGCCGCCGCGGCAAAAAACGGACCGGAGCCGGCACCCCGGAATGGGCCGCCGCGGCAAAAAACGGACCGGCGCCGGCACCCCGGAATGGGCTGCCGCGGCAAAAAACGGACCGGCTCCGGCACCCCGGAATGGGCCGCCGCGGCAAAAAACGGACCGGGTGCGGCACCCCGGAATGGGCTGCCGCGTCAAAAAACGGACCGGCCCCGGCACCCCGGAATGGGCCGCCGCGGCAAAAAACGGACCGGAGCCGGCACCCCGGAATGGGCCGCCGCGGCAAAAAACGGACCGGCCCTGGCACCCCGGAATGGGCCGCCGCGGCAAAAAACGGACCGGCGCCGGCACCCCGGAATGGGCCGCCGCGGCAAAAAACGGACCGGCGCCGGCACCCCGGAATGGGCCGCCGCGGTAAAAAACGGACCGGGTCCGGCACCCCGGAATGGGCCGCCGCGGCAAAAAACGGACCGGGTCCGGCACCCCGGAATGGGCCGCCGCGGCAAAAAACGGACCGGCTCTGGCACCCCGGAATGGGCCGCCGCGGCAAAAAACGGATCGGAGCCGGCACCCCGGAATGGGCCGCCGCGGCAAAAAACGGACCGGCCCTGGCACCCTGGAATGGGCCACCGTGGCAAAAAACGGACCGGAGCCGGCACCCCGGAATGGGCCGCCGCGGCAAAAAACGAACCGGCCCTGGCACCCCGGAATGGGCCGCCGCGGCAAAAAACGGACCGGCCCCGGCACCCCGGAATGGGCCACCGTGGCAAAAAACGGACCGGCCCCGGCACCCCGGAATGGGCCGCCGCGGCAAAAAACGGACCGGGGCCGGCACCCCGGAATGGGCCGCCGCGGCAAAAAACGGACCGGCCCCGGCACCCCGGAATGGGCCGCCGCGGCAAAAAAACGGACCGGCCCCGGCACCCCGGAATGGGCCGCCGCGGCAAAAAACGGACCGGCCCCGGCACCCCGGAATGGGCCGCCGCGGCAAAAAACGGACCGGCGCCGGCACCCCGGAATGGGCCGCCGCGGCAAAAAACGGACCGGGTGCGGCACCCCGGAATGGGCTGCCGCGTCAAAAAACGGACCGGCGCCGGCACCCCGGAATGGGCCGCCGCGGCAAAAAACGGACCGGCTCCGGCACCCCGGAATGGGCCGCCGCGGCAAAAAACGGACCGGGGCCGGCACGGCCGGCACCCCCGGAATGGTCCGCCGCGGCAAAAAACGGACCGGCCCCGGCACCCCCGGAATGGGCCGCCGTGGCAAAAAACGGACCGGGTCCGGCACCCCCGGAATAGGCCGCCGCGGCAAAAAACGGACCGGCGCCGGCACCCCGGAATGGGCCGCCGCGGCAAAAAACGGACCGGGTCCGGCACCCCGGAATGGGCCGCCCCGGCAAAAAACGGACCGGCCCCGGCACCCCGGAATGGGCCGCCGCGGCAAAAACCGGTCCGGGTCCGGCACCCCGGAATGGGCCGCCGCGGCAAAAAACGGACCGGAGCCGGCAGCCCGGAATGGGCCG
>NW_026990311.1:0-89000 GCF_963921805.1 Phalacrocorax carbo
AAGGGCCGCCGCGCAAAAACCGGACAGGATCGGGGCCGCCGCGCAAAAACCGGACCGGATGGGGCCCGCGGAACGGGCCGCGGCGCATAAACCGGACTGGATGCGGCCCACGGAACGGGCCGCCGGGCAAAAACCGGACCGGATCGGAGCCACCGCGCAAAAACCGGAGCGGATCCGGCCCGCGTAACGGGCCGCCGCGCAAAAACCGGAGTGGATCGGGGCTGCCGCGCAAAAACCGGAGCGGATCCGGCCCGCGGAACGGGCCGCCGCGCAAAAACCGGAGCGGATCGGGGCCGCCGCGCAAAAACCGGAGCGGATCCGGCCCGCGGAACGGGCCGCCGCGCAAAAACCGGAGCGGATCGGGGCCGCCGCGCAAAAAGCGGAGCGGATCCGGCCCGTGGAACGGGCCGCGGCGCAAAAACCGGACCGGCTCGGTGCCGCCACGCAAAAACCGGACCGGATCCGGCCCGCGGAACGGGCCGCCACGCAAAAACCGGAGCGGATCGGGGCCGCCGCGCAAAAACCGGAGCGGATCCGGCCCGCGGAACGGGCCGCCGCGCAAAAACCGGACCGGCTCGGGGCCGCCGCGCAAAAACCGGAGCGGATCCGGCCCGCGGAACGGGCCGCGGCGCAAAAACCGGACAGGATCGGGGCCGCCGCGCAAAAACCGGACCGGCTCCGGCCCGCAGAACGGGCCGCCGCGCAAAAACCGGACCGGATCGGGGTCGCCGCGCAAAAACCGGACCGGATCCGGCCCGCGGAAAGGGCGGCGGCACAAAAACCGGACCGGCTCGGGGCCGCCGCGCAAAAACCGGAGCGGATCCGGCCCGCGGAACGGGCCGCCGCGCAAAAACCGGACAGGCTCGGGGCCGCCGCGCAAAAACCGGACCGGATCCGGCCCGCGGAACGGGCCGCCGCGCAAAAACCGGACCGGATCGGGGCCGCCGCGCAAAAACCGGAGCGGATCCGGCCCGCGGAACGGGCCGCGGCGCAAAAACCGGACAGGATCGGGGCCGCCGCGCAAAAACCGGAGTGGATCCGGCCCGCGGAACGGGCCGCCGCGCAAAAACCGGACAGGCTCGGGGCCGCCGCGCAAAAACCGGAGCGGATCCGGCCCGCGGAACGGGCCGCGGCGCAAAAACCGGACAGGCTCGGGGCCGCCGCGCAAAAACCGGACCGGCTCCGGCCCGCGGAACGGGCCGCCGCACAAAAACCGGAGCGGATCGGGGCCGCCGCGCAAAAACCGGAGCGGATCCGGCCCGCGGAACGGGCCGCCGCGCAAAAACCGGACCGGCTCGGGGCCGCCGCGCAAAAACCGGAGCGGATCCGGCCCGCGGAACGGGCCGCCGCGCAAAAACCGGACCGGAACGGGGCCGCCGCGCAAAAACCGGAGCGGATCCGGCCCGCGGAACGGGCCGCGGCGCAAAAACCGGACTGGATGCGGCGCACGGAACGGGCCGCCGGGCAAAAACCGGAGCGGATCGGAGCCACCGCGCAAAAACCGGAGCGGATCCGGCCCGCGGAACGGGCCGCCGCGCAAAAACCGGACCGGATCTGGGCCGCTGCGCAAAAACCGGAGCGGATCCGGCCCGCGGAACGGGCCGCCGCGCAAAAACCGGACAGGATCGGGGCCGCCGCGCAAAAACCGGAGCGGATCCGGCCCGCAGAACGGGCCGCCGCGCAAAAACCGGACCGGATAGGAGCCACCGCGCAAAAACCGGAGCGGATCCGGCCCGTGGAACGGGCCGCCGCGCAAAAACCGGACCGGATAGGACCCACCGCGCAAAAACCGGAGCGGATCCGGCCCGTGAAACGGGCCGCCGCACAAAAACCGGAGCGGCTCGGTGCCGCCGCGCAAAAAGCGGAGCGGATCCGGCCCGCGGAACGGGCCGCCGCGCAAAAACCGGACAGGATCGGGGCCGCCGCGCAAAAACCGGAGCGGATCCGGCCCGCGGAACGGGCCGCCGCGCAAAAACCGGACTGGATCTGGCCCACGGAACGGGCCGCCGGGCAAAAACCGGACCGGATCGGAGCCACCGCGCAAAAACCGGAGCGGATCCGGCCCGCGGAACGGGCCGCCGCGCAAAAACCGGAGCGGATCGGGGCCGCCGCGCAAAAACCGGAGCGGATCGGGGCCGCCGCGCAAAAAGCGGAGCGGATCCGGCCCGTGGAACGGGCCGCCGCGCAAAAACCGGACCGGCTCGGTGCCGCCGCGCAAAAACCGGACCGGATCCGGCCCGCGGAACGGGCCGCCACGCAAAAACCGGAGCGGATCAGGGCCGCTGCGCAAAAACCGGAGCGGATCCGGCCCGCGGAACTTCCGCCGCGCAAATATCGGACAGGAGCGGAGCCACCGCGCAAAAACCGGATCGGATCCGGCCCGCGGAACGGGCCGCGGCGCAAAAACCGGACAGGATCGGGGCCGCCGCGCAAAAACCGGACCGGCTCCGGCCCGTGGAACGGGCCGCCGCGCAAAAACCGGACCGGATCGGGGTCGCCGCGCAAAAACCGGACCGGATCCGGCCCGCGGAAAGGGCGGCGGCACAAAAACCGGACCGGCTCGGGGCCGCCGCGCAAAAACCGGACCGGATCCGGCCCGCGGAACGGGCCGCGGCGCAAAAACCGGACAGGCTCGGGGCCGCCGCGCAAAAACCGGAGCGGATCCGGCCCGCGGAACGGGCCGCCGCGCAAAAACCGGACCGGCTCGGGGCCGCCGCGCAAAAACCGGAGCGGATCCGGCCCGCGGAACGGGCCGCGGCGCAAAAACCGGACAGGATCGGGGCCGCCGCGCAAAAACCGGAGCGGATCCGGCCCGCGGAACGGGCCGCCGCGCAAAAACCGGACAGGCTCGGGGCCGCCGCGCAAAAACCGGAGCGGATCCAGCCCGCGGAACGGGCCGCGGCGCAAAAACCGGACAGGATCGGGGCCGCCGCGCAAAAACCGGAGCGGATCCGGCCCGCGGAACGGGCCGCCGCACAAAAACCGGAGCGGATCGGGGCCGCCGCGCAAAAACCGGAGCGGATCCGGCCCGCGGAACGGGCCGCGGCGCAAAAACTGGACCGGCTCGGGGCCGCCGCGCAAAAACCGGAGCGGATCCGGCCCGCGGAACGGGCCGCCGCGCAAAAACCGGAGCGGATCGGGGCCGCCGCGCAAAAACCGGACCGGATCCGGCCCGCGGAACGGGCCGCCGCGCAAAAACCGGACAGGATCGGGGCCGCCGCGCAAAAACCGGACCGGATGCGGCCCGCGGAACGGGCCGCCGCGCAAAAACCGGAGCGGATCGGGGCTGCCGCGCAAAAACCGGAGCGGATCCGGCCCGCGGAACGGGCCGCCGCGCAAAAACCGGACCGGATAGGAGCCACCGCGCAAAAACCGGAGCGGATCCAGCCCGCGGAACGGGCCGCCGCGCAAAAACCGGACAGGATCGGGGCCGCCGCGCAAAAACCGGAGCGGATCCGGCCCGCGGAATGGGCCGCGGCGCAAAAACCGGAGCGGATCGGGGCCGCCGCGCAAAAACCGGACTGGATGCGGCCCGCGGAACGGGCCACCGCGCAAAAACCGGAGCGGATCGGAGCCACCGCGCAAAAACCAGACCGGATCCAGCCCGCGGAACGGGCCGCCGCGCAAAAATCGGACCGGATCGGGGCCGCCGCGCAAAAACCGGACCGGATCCGGCCCGCGGAACGGGCCGCCGCGCAAAAACCGGACCGGCTCGGGGCCGTCGCGCAAAAACCGGAGCGGATCGGGGCCGCCGCGCAAAAACCGGAGCGGATCCGGCCCGCGGAACGGGCCGCCGCGCAAAAACCGGACTGGATGCGGCCCACGGAACGGGCCGCCGGGCAAAAACCGGACCGGATCGGGGCCGCCGCGCAAAAACCGGAGCGGATCCGGCCCGCGGAACGGGCCGCCGCGCAAAAACCGGACCGGATCGGGGCCGCCGCGCAAAAAGCGGACTGGATCCGGCCCGCGGAACGGGCTGCCGCACAAAAACCGTACGGGATCGGGGCCGCCGCGCAAAAACCGGACCGGATCCGGCCCGCGGAACGGGCCACCGCGCAAAAACCGGAGCGGATCGGGGCCGCCGCGCAAAAACCGGAGCGGATGCGGCCCACGGAACGGGCCGCCGCGCAAAAATCGGACCGGATCGGGGCCGCCGCGCAAAAACCGGACCGGATGCGGCCCGCGGAACTTCCGCCGAGCAAATATCGGACCGGAGCGGAGCCACCGCGCAAAAACCGGATCGGATCCGGCCCGCGGAACGGGCCGCCGCGCAAAAACCGGACCGGCTCGGTGCCGCCGCGCAAAAACCGGAGCGGATCCGGACCGCGGAACGGGCCGCCGCGCAAAAACCGGACCGGATCCGGCCCGCGGAAAGGGCCTCCGGGCAAAAACCGGACCGGATCGGAGCCGCCGCGCAAAAACCGGACCGGATCCGGCCCGCGGAAGGGGCCGCCGCGCAAAAACCGGAGCGGATCGGAGCCGCCGCGCAAAAACTGGAGCGGATCCGGCCCGCGGAACGGGCCGCCGCGCAAAAACCGGACCGGCTCGGGGCCGCCGCGCAAAAACCGGACCGGCTCCGGCCCGCGGAACGGGCTGCCGCACAAAAACCGGAGCGGATCGGGGCCGCCGCGCAAAAACCGGAGCGGATCCGGCCCGCGGAACGGGCCGCCGCGCAAAAACCGGAGAGGAACGGGGCCGCCGCGCAAAAACCGGAGCGGATCCGGCCCGCGGAACGGGCCGCCGCGCAAAAACCGGACTGGATGCGGCCCACGGAACGGGCCGCCGGGCAAAAACCGGACCGGATCGGAGCCACCGCGCAAAAACCGGACCGGATCCGGCCCGCGGAACGGGCTGCCGCGCAAAAACCGTACGGGATCGGGGCCGCCGCGCAAAAACCGGACCGGGTCGGGGCTGCCGCGCAAAAACCGGAGCGGATCCGGCCCGCGGAACGGGCCACCGCGCAAAAACCGGAGCGGATCCGGCCCGCGGAACGGGCCGCCGCGCAAAAACCGGACTGGATGCGGCCCACGGAACGGGCCGCCGGGCAAAAACCGGACCGGATCGGAGCCACCGCGCAAAAACCGGAGCGGATCCGGCCCGCGGAACGGGCCGCCGCGCAAAAACCGGAGTGGATCGGGGCCGCCGCGCAAAAACCGGAGCGGATCCGGCCCGCGGAATGGGCCGCCGCGCAAAAACCAGAGCGGATCCGGGCCGCCGCGCAAAAACCGGAGCGGATCGGGGCCGCCGCGCAAAAACCAGACCGGATGCGGCCCGCGGAACGGGCCGCCGCGCAAAAACCGGAGCGGATCGGGGCCGCCGCGCAAAAACCGGAGCGGATCCGGCCCGCGGAACGGGCTGCCGCGCAAAAACCGGACCGGATCGGGGCCGCCGCGCAAAAACGGGAGCAGATCCGGCCCGCGGAACGGGCCGCGGCGCAAAAACCGGACAGGATCGGGGCCGCCGCGCAAAAACCGGACCGGCTCCGGCCCGCGGAACGGGCTGCTGCACAAAAACCGTACGGGATCGGGGCCGCCGCGCAAAAACCGGAGCGGATCCGGCCTGCGGAACGGGCCGCCGCGCAAAAACCGGAGCGGATCGGGGCCGCCGCGCAAAAACCGGAGCGGATCCGGCCCGCGGAACGGGCCGCCGCGCAAAAACCGGAGCGGCTCGGGGCCGCCGCGCAAAAACCGGAGCGGATCCGGCCCGCGGAACGGGCCGCGGCGCAAAAACCGGACTGGATGCGGCCCACGGAACGGGCCGCCGGGCAAAAACCGGACCGGATCGGAGCCACCGCGCAAAAACCGGAGCGGATCCGGCCCGCGGAATGGGCCGCCGCGCAAAAACCGGAGTGGATCGGGGCCGCCGCGCAAAAACCGGAGCGGATCCGGCCCGCGGAATGGGCCGCCGCGCAAAAACCGGACCGGCTCGGGGCCGCCGCGCAAAAACCGGACCGGATCCGGCCCGCAGAACGGGCCGCCGCGCAAAAACCGGACCGGATCGGGGCCGCCGCGCAAAAACCGGAGCGGATCCAGCCCGCGGAACGGCCCGCCGCGGAAAAACCAGACCGGATCGGGGCCGCCGCACAAAAAGTGGAGCGGATCCGGCCCGCGGAACGGGCCGCCGCGCAAAAACCGGACCGGCTCGGGGCAACTGCGCAAAAACCGGAGCGGATCCGGCCCGCGGAACGGGCCGCCGCGCAAAAACCGGACCGGCTCGGTGCCGCCGCGCAAAAACCGGAGCGGATCCGGCCCGCGGAACGGGCCGCCGCGCAAAAACCGGACCGGATCCGGCCCGCGGAAAGGGCCTCCGGGCAAAAACCGGACCAGATAGGAGCCGCCGCGCAAAAACCGGAGCGGATCCGGCCCGCGGAAGGGGCCGCCGCGCAAAAACCGGACAGGATCGGGGCCGCCGCGCAAAAACTGGAGCGGATCCGGCCCGCGGAACGGGCCGCCGCGCAAAAACCGGACCGGCTCGGGGCCGCCGCGCAAAAACCGGAGCGGATCCGGCCCGCGGAACGGGCCGCCGCGCAAAAAACCGGAGCGGATCGGGGCCACCGCGCAAAAACCGGAGCGGATCCGGCCCGCGGAACGGGCCGCCGCGCAAAAACCGGAGCGGATCGGGGCCGCCGCGCAAAAACCGGAGCGGATCCGGCCCGTGGAACGGGCCGCCGCGCAAAAACCGGAGCGGATCAGGGCCGCCGCGCAAAAACCGGAGCGGCTCCGGCCCGCGGAACGGGCTGCCACAAAAAAACCGGAGCGGATCGGGGCCACCGCGCAAAAACCGGAGCGGATCCGGCCCGCGGAACGGGCCGCCGCGCAAAAACCGGACAGTATAGGGGCCGCCGCGCAAAAACCGGAGCGGATCCGGCTCGCGGAACGGGCCGCGGCGCAAAAACCGGACTGGATGCGGCCCACGGAACGGGCCGCCGGGCAAAAACCGGACCGGATCGGAGCCACCGCGCAAAAACCGGAGCGGATCCGGCCCGCGGAACGGGCCGCCGCGCAAAAACCGGAGCGGATCGGGGCCGCCGCGCAAAAACCGGACCGGATCCGGCCCGCGGAACGGGCCGCCGCGCAAAAACCGGACAGGCTCGGGGCCGCCGCGCAAAAACCGGAGCGGATCCGGCCCGCGGAACGGGCCGCCGCGCAAAAATCGGACCGGATCGGGGCCGCCGCGCAAAAAGCGGAGCGGATCCGGCCCGTGGAACGGGCCGCCGCGCAAAAACCGGAGCGGATCGGGGCCGCCGCGCAAAAAGCGGAGCGGATCCGGCCCGCGGAACGGGCCGCCGCGCAAAAACCGGACCGTATCGGGGCCGCCGCGCAAAAACCGGAGCGGATCCGGCCCGCGGAACGGGCCGCCACGCAAAAACCGGAGCGGATCAGGGCCGCCGCGCAAAAACCGGAGCGGATCCGGCCCGCGGAACGGGCCGCCGCGCAAAAACCGGAGCGGATCGGGGCCGCCGCGCAAAAACCGGAGCGGATCCGGCCCGCGGAACGGGCCGCCACGCAAAAACCGGACAGGATCGGGGCCGCCGCGCAAAAACTGGAGCGGATCCGGCCCGCGGAACGGGCCGCCGCGCAAAAATCGGACCGGATCGGGGCCGCCGCGCAAAAACCGGACTGGATCCGGCCCGCGGAACGGGCCGCCGCGCAAAAATCGGACCGGATCGGGGCCGCCGCGCAAAAAGCGGAGCGGATCCGGCCCGTGGAACGGGCCGCCGCGCAAAAACCGGAGCGGATCGGGGCCGCCGCGCAAAAAGCGGAGCGGATCCGGCCCGCGGAACGGGCCGCCGCGCAAAAACCGGACCGTATCGGGGCCGCCGCGCAAAAACCGGAGCGGATCCGGCCCGCGGAACGGGCCGCCACGCAAAAACCGGAGCGGATCGGGGCCGCCGCGCAAAAACCGGAACGGATCCGGCCCGCGGAACGGGCCGCCGCGCAAAAACCGGAGCGGATCGGGGCCGCCGCGCAAAAACCGGAGCGGATCCGGCCCGCGGAACGGGCCGCGGCGCAAAAACCGGACAGGATCGGGGCCGCCGCGCAAAAACTGGAGCGGATCCGGCCCGCGGAACGGGCCGCCGCGCAAAAATCGGACCGGATCGGGGCCGCCGCGCAAAAACCGGACTGGATCCGGCCCGCGGAAAGGGCGGCGGCACAAAAACCGGACCGGCTCGGGGCCGCCGCGCAAAAACCGGACCGGATCCGGCCCACGGAACGGGCCGCCGCGCAAAAACCGGACAGGCTCGGGGCCGCCGCGCAAAAACCGGAGCGGATCCGGCCCGCGGAACGGGCCGCCGCGCAAAAACCGGACAGGCTCGGGGCCGCCGCGCAAAAACCGGAGCGGATCCGGCCCGCGGAACGGGCCGCGGCGCAGAAACCGGACAGGATCGGGGCCGCCGCGCAAAAACCGGACCGGCTCCGGCCCGCGGAACGGGCCGCCGCACAAAAACCGGAGCGGATCGGAGCCGCCGCGCAAAAACCGGAGCGGATCCGGCCCGCGGAACGGGCCGCCGCGCAAAAACCGGACCGGCTCGGGGCCGCCGCGCAAAAACCGGAGCGGATCCGGCCCGCGGAACGGGCCGCCGCGCAAAAACCGGAGCGGATCCGGCCCGCGGAACGGGCCGCGGCGCAAAAACTGGACTGGATGCGGCGCACGGAACGGGCCGCCGGGCAAAAACCGGAGCGGATCGGAGCCACCGCGCAAAAACCGGAGCGGATCCGGCCCGCGGAACGGGCCGCCACGCAAAAACCGGAGCGGCTCGGGGCCGCCGCGCAAAAACCGGAGCGGATCCGGCCCGCGGAATGGGCCGCGGCGCAAAAACCGGAGCGGATCGGGGCCGCCGCGCAAAAACCGGACTGGATGCGGCCCGCGGAACGGGCCACCGCGCAAAAACCGGAGCGGATCGGAGCCACCGCGCAAAAACCGGAGCGGATCCAGCCCGCGGAACGGGCCGCCGCGCAAAAATCGGACCGGATCGGGGCCGCCGCGCAAAAACCGGACCGGATCCGGCCCGCGGAACGGGCCGCGGCGCAAAAACCGGAGCGGATCGGGGCCGCCGCGCAAAAACCGGACCGGCTCCGGCCCGCAGAACGGGCCGCCGCGCAAAAACCGGAACGGATCGGGGTCGCCGCGCAAAAACCGGACCGGATCCGGCCCGCGGAAAGGGCGGCGGCACAAAAACCGGACCGGCTCGGGGCCGCCGCGCAAAAACCGGAGCGGATCCGGCCCGCGGAACGGGCCGCCGCGCAAAAACCGGACAGGCTCGGGGCCGCCGCGCAAAAACCGGACCGGATCCGGCCCGCGGAACGGGCCGCCGCGCAAAAACCGGAGCGGATCGTGGCCGCCGCGCAAAAACCGGAGCGGATCCGGCCCGCGGAACGGGCCGCCGCGCAAAAACCGGAGCGGAACGGGGCCGCCGCGCAAAAACCGGAGCGGATCCGGCCCGCGGAACGGGCCGCCGCGCAAATACGGGACAGGCTCGGGGCCGCCGCGCAAAAACTGGAGCGGATCCGGCCCGCGGAACGGGCCGCCGCGCAAAAACCGGACTGGATGCGGCCCACGGAACGGGCCGCCGGGCAAAAACCGGACCGGATCGGAGCCACCGCGCAAAAACCGGACCGGATCCGGCCCGCGGAACGGGCTGCCGCGCAACAACCGTACGGGATCGGGGCCGCCGCGCAAAAACCGGACCGGGTCGGGGCTGCCGCGCAAAAACCGGAGCGGATCCGGCCCGCGGAACGGGCCACCGCGCAAAAACCGGAGCGGATCCGGCCCGCGGAACGGGCCGCCGCGCAAAAAACCGGACTGGATGCGGCCCACGGAACGGGCCGCCGGGCAAAAACCGGACCGGATCGGAGCCACCGCGCAAAAACCGGAGCGGATCCGGCCCGCGGAACGGGCCGCCGCGCAAAAACCGGAGTGGATCGGGGCCGCCGCGCAAAAACCGGAGCGGATCCGGCCCGCGGAATGGGCCGCCGCGCAAAAACCAGAGCGGATCCGGGCCGCCGCGCAAAAACCGGAGCGGATCGGGGCCGCCGCGCAAAAACCAGACCGGATGCGGCCCGCGGAACGGGCCGCCGCGCAAAAACCGGAGCGGATCGGGGCCGCCGCGCAAAAACCGGAGCGGATCCGGCCCGCGGAACGGGCTGCCGCGCAAAAACCGGACCGGATCGGGGCCGCCGCGCAAAAACGGGAGCAGATCCGGCCCGCGGAACGGGCCGCGGCGCAAAAAACGGACAGGATCGGGGCCGCCGCGCAAAAACCGGACCGGCTCCGGCCCGCGGAACGGGCTGCTGCACAAAAACTGTACGGGATCGGGGCCGCCGCGCAAAAACCGGAGCGGATCCGGCCTGCGGAACGGGCCGCCGCGCAAAAACCGGAGCGGATCGGGGCCGCCGCGCAAAAACCGGAGCGGATCCGGCCCGCGGAACGGGCCGCCGCGCAAAAACCGGAGCGGCTCGGGGCCGCCGCGCAAAAACCGGAGCGGATCCGGCCCGCGGAACGGGCCGCGGCGCAAAAACCGGACTGGATGCGGCCCACGGAACGGGCCGCCGCGCAAAAACCGGACCGGATCGGAGCCACCGCGCAAAAACCGGAGCGGATCCGGCCCGTGGAACGGGCCGCCGCGCAAAAACCGGAGTGGATCGGGGCCGCCGCGCAAAAACCGGAGCGGATCCGGCCCGCGGAATGGGCCGCCGCGCAAAAACCGGACCGGCTCGGGGCCGCCGCGCAAAAACCGGACCGGATCCGGCCCGCAGAACGGGCCGCCGGGCAAAAACCGGACCGGATCGGGGCCGCCGCGCAAAAACCGGAGCGGATCCAGCCCGCGGAACGGGCCGCCGCGGAAAAACCAGACCGGATCGGGGCCGCCGCGCAAAAAGTGGAGCGGATCCGGCCCGCGGAACGGGCCGCCGCGCAAAAACCGGACCGGCTCGGGGCAACTGCGCAAAAACCGGAGCGGATCCGGCCCGCGGAACGGGCCGCCGCGCAAAAACCGGACCGGCTCGGTGCCGCCCGCGCAAAAACCGGAGCGGATCCGGCCCGCGGAACGGGCCGCCGCGCAAAAACCGGACCGGATCCGGCCCGCGGAAAGGGCCTCCGGGCAAAAACCGGACCAGATAGGAGCCGCCGCGCAAAAACCGGAGCGGATGCGGCCCGCGGAAGGGGCCGCCGCGCAAAAACCGGACAGGATCGGGGCCGCCGCGCAAAAACTGGAGCGGATCCGGCCCGCGGAACGGGCCGCCTCGCAAAAACCGGACCGGCTCGGGGCCGCCGCGCAAAAACCGGAGCGGATCCGGCCCGCGGAACGGGCCGCCGCGCAAAAACCGGAGCGGATCGGGGCCACCGCGCAAAAACCGGAGCGGATCCGGCCCGCGGAACGGGCCGCCGCGCAAAAACCGGAGCGGATCGGGGCCGCCGCGCAAAAACCGGAGCGGATCCGGCCCGTGGAACGGGCCGCCGCGCAAAAACCGGACCGTTTCGGGGCCGCCGTGCAAAAACCGGACCGGCTCCGGCCCGCGGAACGGGCTGCCACAAAAAAAACCGGAGCGGATCGGGGCCGCCGCGCAAAAACCGGACCGGATCCAGCCCGCGGAACGGGCCGCCGCGCAAAAACCGGACAGTATAGGGGCCGCCGCGCAAAAACCGGAGCGGATCCGGCCCGCGGAACGGGCCGCGGCGCAAAAACCGGACTGGATGCGGCCCACGGAACGGGCCGCCGGGCAAAAACCGGACCGGATCGGAGCCACCGCGCAAAAACCGGAGCGGATCCGGCCCGCGGAACGGGCCGCCGCGCAAAAACCGGAGCGGATCGGGGCCGCCGCGCAAAAACCGGACCGGATCCGGCCCGCGGAACGGGCCGCCGCGCAAAAACCGGACAGGCTCGGGGCCGCCGCGCAAAAACCGGACCGGATCCGGCCCGCGGAACGGGCCGCCGCGCAAAAATCGGACCGGATCGGGGCCGCCGCGCAAAAAGCGGAGCGGATCCGGCCCGCGGAACGGGCCGCCGCGCAAAAACCGGAGCGGATCGGGGCCGCCGCGCAAAAAGCGGAGCGGATCCGGCCCGCGGAACGGGCCGCCGCGCCAAAACCGGACCGTATCGGGGCCGCCGCGCAAAAACCGGAGCGGATCCGGCCCGCGGAACGGGCCGCCGCGCAAAAACCGGAGCGGATCAGGGCCGCCGCGCAAAAACCGGAGCGGATCCGGCCCGCGGAACGGGCCGCCGCGCAAAAACCGGAGCGGATCGGGGCCGCCGCGCAAAAACCGGAGCGGATCCGGCCCGCGGAACGGGCCGCCGCGCAAAAACCGGACAGGATCGGGGCCGCCGCGCAAAAACTGGAGCGGATCCGGCCCGCGGAACGGGCCGCCGCGCAAAAATCGGACTGGATCGGGGCCGCCGCGCAAAAACCGGACTGGATCCGGCCCGCGGAAAGGGCGGCGGCACAAAAACCGGACCGGCTCGGGGCCGCCGCGCAAAAACCGGACCGGATCCGGCCCACGGAACGGGCCGCCGCGCAAAAACCGGACAGGCTCGGGGCCGCCGCGCAAAAACCGGACCGGATCCGGCCCGCGGAACGGGCCGCCGCGCAAAAACCGGACCGGCTCGGGGCCGCCGCGCAAAAACCGGAGCGGATCCGGCCCGCGGAACGGGCCGCGGCGCAAAAACCGGACAGGATCGGGGCCGCCGCGCAAAAACCGGAGCGGATCCGGCCCGCGGAACGGGCCGCCGCGCAAAAACCGGACAGGCTCGGGGCCGCCGCGCAAAAACCGGAGCGGATCCGGCCCGCGGAACGGGCCGCGGCGCAAAAACCGGACAGGATCGGGGCCGCCGCGCAAAAACCGGACCGGCTCCGGCCCGCGGAACGGGCCGCCGCACAAAAACCGGACCGGATCGGAGCCGCCGCGCAAAAACCGGAGCGGATCCGGCCCGCGGAACGGGCCGCCGCGCAAAAACCGGACCGGCTCGGGGCCGCCGCGCAAAAACCGGAGCGGATCCGGCCCGCGGAACGGGCCGCCGCGCAAAAACCGGAGCGGATCCGGCCCGCGGAACGGGCCGCGGCGCAAAAACTGGACTGGATGCGGCGCACGGAACGGGCCGCCGGGCAAAAACCGGAGCGGATCGGAGCCACCGCGCAAAAACCGGAGCGGATCCGGCCCGCGGAACGGGCCGCCGCGCAAAAACCGGAGCGGCTCGGGGCCGCCGCGCAAAAACCGGAGCGGATCCGGCCCGCGGAATGGGCCGCGGCGCAAAAACCGGAGCGGATCGGGGCCGCCGCGCAGAAACCGGACTGGATGCGGCCCGCGGAACTGGCCACGGCGCAAAAACCGGAGCGGATCGGAGCCACCGCGCAAAAACCGGAGCGGATCCAGCCCGCGGAACGGGTCGCCGCGCAAAAATCGGACCGGATCGGGGCCGCCGCGCAAAAACCGGACTGGATCCGGCCCGCGGAACGGGCCGCGGCGCAAAAACCGGAGCGGATCGGGGCCGCCGCGCAAAAACCGGACCGGCTCCGGCCCGCAGAACGGGCCGCCGCGCAAAAACCGGACCGGATCGGGGTCGCCGCGCAAAAACCGGACCGGATCCGGCCCGCGGAAAGGGCGGCGGCACAAAAACCGGACCGGCTCGGGGCCGCCGCGCAAAAACCGGAGCGGATCCGGCCCGCGGAACGGGCCGCCGCGCAAAAACCGGACAGGCTCGGGGCCGCCGCGCAAAAACCGGACCGGATCCGGCCCGCGGAACGGGCCGCCGCGCAAAAAACCGGAGCGGATCGTGGCCGCCGCGCAAAAACCGGACCGGATCCAGCCCGCGGAACGGGCCGCCGCGCAAAAACCGGAGCGGATCGGGGCCGCCGCGCAAAAAGCGGACCGGATCCGGCCCGCGGAACGGGCCGCCGCGCAAAAACCGGACCGGCTCGGGGCCGCCGCGCAAAAACCGGAGCGGATCCGGCCCGCGGAACGGGCCGCCGCGCAAAAACCGGACCGGCTCGGGGCCGCCGCGCAAAAACCAGAGCGGATCCGGCCCGCGGAACGGGCCGCCGCGCAAAAACCGGACTGGATGCGGCCCACGGAACGGGCCGCCGGGCAAAAACCGGACCGGATCGGGGCCGCCGCGCAAAAACCGGAGCGGATCCGGCCCGCGGAACGGGCCGCCGCGCAAAAACCGGACCGGATAGGAGCCACCGCGCAAAAACCGGAGCGGATCCGGCCCGCGGAACGGGCCGCCGCGCAAAAACCGGACCGGATCGGGGCCGCCGCGCAAAAACCGGACCGGCTCCGGCCCGCGGAACGGGCTGCCGCACAAAAACCGGAGCGGATCGGGGCCGCCGCGCAAAAACCGGAGCGGATCCGGCCCACGGAACGGGCCACCGCGCAAAAAACCGGACCGGATCGGGGCCGCCGCGCAAAAACCGGAGCGGATGCGGCCCGCGGAACGGGCCGCCGCGCAAAAATCGGAGCGGATCGAGGCCGCCGCGCAAAAAGCGGAGCGGATCCGGCCCGCGGAACGGGCCGCCGCCCAAAAACCGGAGCGGCTCGGGGCCGCCGCGCAAAAACCGGACCGGATCCGGCCCGCGGAACGGGCCGCCGCGCAAAAACCGGAGCGGCTCGGGGCCGCCGCGCAAAAAGCGGAGCGGATCCGGCCCGCGGAACGGGCCGCGGCGCAAAAACCGGACTGGATGCGGCCCACGGAACGGGCCGCCGGGCAAAAACCGGACCGGATCGGAGCCACCGCGCAAAAACCGGAGCGGATCCGGCCCGCGGAACGGGCCGCCGGGCAAAAACCGGACCGGATCGGAGCCACCGCGCAAAAACCGGAGCGGATCCGGCCCGCGGAACGGGCCGCCGCGCAAAAACCGGAGCGGATCCGGCCCGCAGAACGGGCCGCCGCGCAAAAACCGGACCGGCTCGGGGCCGCCGCGCAAAAAGCGGACTGGATCCGGCCCGCGGAACGGGCTGCCGCACAAAAACCGTACGGGATCGGGGCCGCCGCGCAAAAACCGGACCGGATCCGGCCCGCGGAACGGGCCACCGCGCAAAAACCGGACAGGATCGGGGCCGCCGCGCAAAAACCGGAGCGGATGCGGCCCGCGGAACGGGCCGCCGCGCAAAAATCGGACCGGATCGGGGCCGCCGCGCAAAAACCGGACCGGATGCGGCCCGCGGAACTTCCGCCGAGCAAATATCGGACCGGAGCGGAGCCACCGCGCAAAACCCGGATCGGATCCGGCCCGCGGAACGGGCCGCCGCGCAAAAACCGGACCGGCTCGGTGCCGCCGCGCAAAAACCGGACCGGATCCGGCCCGCGGAACGGGCCGCCGCGCAAAAACCGGAGCGGATCCGGCCCGCGGAACGGGCCGCGGCGCAAAAACCGGAGCTGAACGGTTCCGCCGCGCAAAAACCGGAGCGGATGCGGCCCGCGGAACGGGCCGCCGCGCAAAAACCGGACCGGATCGGGGCCGCCGCGCAAAAACTGGAGCGGATCCGGCCCGCGGAACGGGCCGCCGCGCAAAAACCGTACTGGATGCGGCCCGTGGAACGGGCCGCCGGGCAAAAACCGGACCGGATCGGAGCCACCGCGCAAAAACCGGAGCGGATCCGGCCCGCGGAACGGGCCGCCGCGCAAAAACCGGACCGGATCGGGGCCGCCGCGCAAAAACCGGACCGGATCCGGCCCGCGGAACGGGCGGCGGCACAAAAACCGGACCGGCTCGGGGCCGCTGCGCAAAAACCGGAGCGGATCGGGGCCGCCGAGCAAAAACCGGAGCGGATCCGGCCCGCGGAACGGGCCGCCGCACAAAAACCGGACTGGATGCGGCCCACGGAACGGGCCGCCGGGCAAAAACCGGACCAGATCGGAGCCACCGCGCAAAAACCGGAGCGGATCCGGCCCGCGGAACGGGCCGCCGCGCAAAAACCGGAGTGGATCGGGGCCGCCGCGCAAAAACCGGAGCGGATCCGGCCCGCGGAACGGGCTGCCGCGCAAAAACCGGACCGGATCGGGGCCGCCGCGCAAAAACCGGAGCGGATCGGGGCCGCCGCGCAAAAACCGGACCGGATGCGGCCCGCGGAACGGGCCGCCGTGCAAAAACCGGACCGGATCGGGGCCGCCGCGCAAAAACCGGAGCGGATCCGGCCCGTGGAACGGGCTGCCGCGCAAAAACCGGAGCGGATCGGGGCCGCCGCGCAAAAACCGGAGCAGATCCGGCCCGCGGAACGGGCCGCCGCGCAAAAAACGGACAGGATCGGGGCCGCCGCGCAAAAACCGGACCGGCTCCGGCCCGCGGAACGGGCCGCCGCGCAAAAATCGGACCGGATCGGGGCCGCCGCGCAAAAACCGGACCGGATCCGGCCCGCGGAAAGGGCGGCGGCACAAAAACCGGAGCATATCGGGGCCGCCGCGCAAAAACCGGAGCGGATCCGGCCCGCAGAACGGGCCGCCGCGCAAAAACCGGACAGGCTCGGGGCCGCCGCGCAAAAACCGGAGCGGATCCGGCCCGCGGAACGGGCCGCCGCGCAAAAACCGGAGCGGATCGGGGCCGCCGCGCAAAAACCGGAGCGGATCCGGCCCGCGGAACGGGCCGCCGCGCAAAAACCGGACCGGATCGGGGCCGCCGCGCAGAAACCGGAGCGGATCCGGCCCGCGGAACGGGCCGCCGCGCAAAAACCGGAGCGGATCGGGGCCGCCGCGCAAAAACCGGAGCGGATCCGGCCCGCGGAACGGGCCGCGGCGCAAAAACCGGACCGGATCGGGGCCGCCGCGCAAAAACCGGAGCGGATCCGGCCCGCGGAACGGGCCGCCGCACAAAAACCGGACCGGCTCGGTGCCGCCGCGCAAAAACCGGACCGGATCCGGCCCGCGGAACGGGCCGCCGCGCAAAAACCGGAGCGGATCGGGGCCGCCGCGCAAAAACCGGAGCGGATCCGGCCCGCGGAACGGGCCGCCGCGCAAAAACCGGAGCGGCTCGGGGCCGCCGCGCAAAAACCGGACCGGCTCCGGCCCGCGGAACGGGCCGCCGCGCAAAAACCGGACAGGATCGGGGCCGCCGCGCAAAAACCGGACCGGCTCCGGCCCGCGGAACGGGCTGCCGCACAAAAACCGGAGCGGATCGGGGCCGCCGCGCAAAAACCGGAGCGGATCCGGCCTGCGGAACGGGCCGCCGCGCAAAAACCGGAGCGGATCGGGGACGCCGCGCAAAAACCGGAGCGGATCCGGCCCGCGGAACGGGCCGCCGCGCAAAAACCGGACCGGCTCGGGGCCGCCGCGCAAAAACCGGAGCGGATCCGGCCCGCGGAACGGGCCGCGGCGCAAAAACCGGACCGGATGCGGCCCACGGAACGGGCCGCCGGGCAAAAACCGGAGCGGATCGGAGCCACCGCGCAAAAACCGGAGCGGATCCGGCCCGCGGAACGGGCCGCCGCGCAAAAACCGGACCGGATCGGGGCCGCTGCGCAAAAACCGGAGCGGATCTGGCCCGCGGAACGGGCCGCCGCGGAAAAACCAGACCGGATCGGGGCCGGCGCGCAAAAAGTGGAGCGGATCCGGCCCGCAGAACGGGCCGCCGCGCAAAAACCGGACCGGCTCGGGGCAACTGCGCAAAAACCGGAGCGGATCCGGCCCGCGGAACGGGCCGCCGCGCAAAAACCGGAGCGGATCGGGGCCGCCGCGCAAAAACCGGAGCGGATCCAGCCCGCGGAACGGGCCGCGGCGCAAAAACCGGACAGGATCGGGGCCGCCGCGCAAAAACCGGACCAGCTCCGGCCCGCGGAAGGGGCCGCCGCACAAAAAACGGAGCGGATCGGGGCCGCCGCGCAAAAACCGGAGCGGATCCGGCCCGCGGAACGGGCCGCCGCGCAAAAACCGGACCGGCTCGGGGCCGCCGCGCAAAAACCGGAGCGGATCCGGCCCGCGGAACGGGCCGCCGCGCAAAAACCGGACCGGATCGGGGCCGCCGCGCAAAAACCGGAGCGGATCCGGCCCGCGGAACGGGCCGCGGCGCAAAAACCGGACTGGATGCGGCGCACGGAACGGGCCGCCGGGCAAAAACCGGAGCGGATCGGAGCCACCGCGCAAAAACCGGAGCGGATCCGGCCCGCGGAACGGGCCGCCGCGCAAAAACCGGAGCGGATCCGGCCCGCAGAACGGGCCGCCGCGCAAAAACCGGACCGGATAGGAGCCACCGCGCAAAAACCGGAGCGGATCCGGCCCGCGGAACGGGCCGCCGCGCAAAAACCGGACCGGATAGGAGCCACCGCGCAAAAACCGGAGCGGATCCGGCCCGCGAAACGGGCCGCCGCGCAAAAACCGGAGCGGCTCGGCGCCGCCGCGCAAAAACCGGAGCGGATCCGGCCCGCGGAACGGGCCGCGGCGCAAAAACCGGAGCGGATCGGGGCCGCCGCGCAAAAACCGGACTGGATGCGGCCCGCGGAACGGGCCACCGCGCAAAAACCGGACCGGATCGCAGCCACCGCGCAAAAACCGGAGCGGATCCGGCCCGCGGAACGGGCCGCCGCGCTAAAACCGGACCGGATCGGGGCCGCCGCGCAAAAACTGGAGCGGATCCGGCCCGCGGAACGGGCCGCCGCGCAAAAACCGGAGTGGATCGGGGCCGCCGCGCAAAAACCGGAGCAGATCCGGCCCGCGGAACGGGCCGCCGCGCAAAAATCGGACCGGATCGGGGCCGCCGCGCAAAAACCGGAGCGGATCCGGCCCGCGGAACGGGCCGCCGCGCAAAAACCGGACCGGATCGGGGCCGCCGCGCAAAAACCGGACCGGATCCGGCCCGCGGAACCGGCCGCCGCGCAAAAACCGTACGGGATCGGGGCCGCCGCGCAAAAAGCGGAGCGGATCCGGCCCGCGGAACGGGCCGCGGCGCAAAAACCGGACCGGCTCGGGGCCGCCGCGCAAAAAGCGGAGCGGATCCGGCCCGCGGAACGGGCCGCGGCGCAAAAACCGGACAGGATCGGGGCCGCCGCGCAAAAACCGGACCAGCTCCGGCCCGCGGAACGGGCCGCCGCACAAAAACCGGAGCGGATCGGGGCCGCCGCGCAAAAACCGGAGCGGATCCGGCCCGCGGAACGGGCCGCCGCGCAAAAACCGGACCGGCTCGGGGCCGCCGCGCAAAAACCGGAGCGGATCCGGCCCGCGGAATGGGCCGCCGCGCAAAAACCGGACAGGATCGGGGCCGCCGTGCAAAAACCGGAGCGGATCCGGCCCGCGGAACGGGCCGCGGCGCAAAAACCGGACTGGATGCGGCGCACGGAACGGGCCGCCGGGCAAAAACCGGAGCGGATCGGAGCCACCGCGCAAAAACCGGAGCGGATCCGGCCCGCGGAACGGGCCGCCGCGCAAAAACCGGACCGGATCGGGGCCGCTGCGCAAAAACCGGAGCGGATTCGGCCCGCGGAATGGGCCGCCGCGCAAAAACCGGAGCGGATCGGGGCCGCCGCGCAAAAACCGGACCGGATCCGGCCCGCAGAACGGGCCGCCGCGCAAAAACCGGACCGGATAGGAGCCACCGCGCAAAAACCGGAGCGGATCCGGCCCGCGGAACGGGCCGCCGCGCAAAAACCGGACCGGATAGGAGCCACCGCGCAAAAACCGGAGCGGATCCGGCCCGCGAAACGGGCCGCCGCGCAAAAACCGGACCGGATCCAGCCCGCGGAACGGGCCGCTGCGCAAAAACTGGACCGGATCGGAGCCGCCGCGCAAAAACCGGAGCGGATGCGGCCCGCGGAACGGGCCGCCGCGCAAAAACCGGACCGGCTCGGGGCCGCCGCGCAAAAACCGGAGCGGATCCGGCCCGCGGAACGGGCCGCGGCGCAAAAACCGGACCGGCTCGGGGCCGCCGCGCAAAAACCGGAGCGGATCCGGCCCGCAGAACGGGCCGCCGCGCAAAAACTGGACCGGATCGGGGCCGCCGCGCAAAAACCGGACCGGATCCGGCCCGCGGAACGGGCCGCGGCGCAAAAACCGGACAGGATCGGGGCCGCCGCGCAAAAACCGGACCGGATCCGGCCCGCGGAACGGGCCGCCGCGCAAAAACCGGAGCGGATCGGGGCTGCCGCGCAAAAACCGGAGCGGATCCGGCCCGCGGAACGGGCCGCCGCGCAAAAACCGGACCGGATAGGAGCCACCGCGCAAAAACCGGAGCGGATCCAGCCCGCGGAACGGGCCGCCGCGCAAAAACCGGAGCGGCTCGGGGCCGCCGCGCAAAAACCGGAGCGGATCCGGCCCGCGGAACGGGCCGCGGCGCAAAAACCGGACAGGATCGGGGCCGCCGCGCAAAAACCGGAGCGGATCCGGCCCGCGGAACGGGCGGCGGCACAAAAACCGGACCGGCTCGGGGCTGCCGCGCAAAAACCGGAGCGGATCGGGGCCGCCGCGCAAAAACCGGAGCGGATCCGGCCCGCGGAACGGGCCGCCGCGTAAAAACCGGACTGGATGCGGCCCACGGAACGGGCCGCCGGGCAAAAACCGGACCGGATCGGAGCCACCGCGCAAAAACCGGAGCGGATCCGGCCCGCGGAACGGGCCGCCGCGCAAAAACCGGAGTGGATCGGGGCAGCCGCGCAAAAACCGGAGCGGATCCGGCCCGCGGAATGGGCCGCCGCGCAAAAACCGGAGCGGATCAGGGCCGCCGCGCAAAAACCGGAGCGGATCGGGGCCGCCGCGCAAAAACCGGACCGGATGCGGCCCGCGGAACGGGCCGCCGCGCAAAAACCGGACCGGATCGGGGCCGCCGCGCAAAAACCGGAGCGGATCCGGCCCGCGGAACGGGCCGCCGCGCAAAAACCGGAGCGGATCGGGGCCGCCGCGCAAAAACCGGAGCAGATCCGGCCCGCGGAACGGGCCGCGGCGCAAAAACCGGAGCGGATCGGGGCCGCCGCGCAAAAACCGGACCGGCTCCGGCCCGCGGAACGGGCCGCCGCGCAAAAATCGGACCGGATCGGGGCCGCCGCGCAAAAACCGGAGCGGATCCGTCCCGCGTAAAGGGCGGCGGCACAAAACCCGGACCGGCTAGGGGCCGCCGCGCAAAAACCGGAGCGGATGCGGCCCGCGGAACGGGCCGCGGCGCAAAAACCGGACTGGATGCGGCCCACGGAACGGGCCGCCGGGCAAAAACCGGAGCGGATCGGAGCCACCGCGCAAAAACCGGAGCGGATCCGGCCCGCGGAACGGGCCGCGGCGCAAAAACCGGACAGGATCGGGGCCGCCGCGCAAAAACCGGAGCGGATCCGGCCCGCGGAACGGGCGGCGGCACAAAAACCGGACCGGCTCGGGGCTGCCGCGCAAAAACCGGAGCGGATCGGGGCCGCCGCGCAAAAACCGGAGCGGATCCGGCCCGCGGAACGGGCCGCCGCGCAAAAACCGGACTGGATGCGGCCCACGGAACGGGCCGCCGGGCAAAAACCGGACCGGATCGGAGCCACCGCGCAAAAACCGGAGCGGATCCGGCCCGCGGAACGGGCCGCCGCGCAAAAACCGGAGTGGATCGGGGCAGCCGCGCAAAAACCGGAGCGGATCCGGCCCGCGGAATGGGCCGCCGCGCAAAAATCGGAGCGGATCGGGGCCGCCGCGCAAAAACCGGAGCGGATCGGGGCCGCCGCGCAAAAACCGGAGCGGATGCGGCCCGCGGAACGGGCCGCCGCGCAAAAACCGGACCGGATCGGGGCCGCCGCGCAAAAACCGGAGCGGATCCGGCCCGCGGAACGGGCCGCCGCGCAAAAACCGGATCGGATCGGGGCCGCCGCGCAAAAACCGGAGCAGATCCGGCCCGCGGAACGGGCCGCGGCGCAAAAACCGGAGCGGATCGGGGCCGCCGCGCAAAAACCGGACCGGCTCCGGCCCGCGGAACGGGCCGCCGCGCAAAAATCGGACCGGATCGGGGCCGCCGCGCAAAAACCGGAGCGGATCCGGCCCGCGGAAAGGGCGGCGGCACAAAAACCGGACCGGCTCGGGGCCGCCGCGCAAAAACCGGAGCGGATGCGGCCCGCGGAACGGGCCGCCGCGCAAAAACCGGACCGGATCGGGGCCGCCGCGCAAAAACCGGAGCGGATCCGGCCCGCGGAACGGGCCGCCGCGCAAAAACCGGACCGGCTCGGGGCCGCCGCGCAAAAACCGGAGCGGATCCGGCCCGCGGAACGGGCCGCCGCGCAAAAACCGGAGCGGCTCGGGGCCGCCGCGCAAAAACCGGAGCGGATCCGGCCCGCGGAACGGGCCGCCGCGCAAAAAACCGGACCGGATCGGGGCCGCCGCGCAGAAACCGGAGCGGATGCGGCCCGCGGAACGGGCCGCCGCGCAAAAACCGGAGCGGATCGGGGCCGCCGCGCAAAAACCGGAGTGGATCCGGCCCGCGGAACGGGCCGCCGCGCAAAAACCGGACCGGATCGGGGCCGCCGCGCAAAAACCGGACCGGATGCGGCCCGCGGAACGGGCCGCCGCACAAAAACCGGACCGGCTCGGTGCCGCCGCGCAAAAACCGGACCGGATCCGGCCTGCGGAACGGGCCGCCGCGCAAAAACCGGAGCGGATCGGGGCCGCCGCGCAAAAACCGGAGCGGATCCGGCCCGCGGAACGGGGCGCGGCGCAAAAACCGGAGCGGATCGGGGCCGCCGCGCAAAAACCGGACTGGATGCGGCCCGCGGAACGGGCCGCGGCGCAAAAACCGGACTGGATGCGGCCCACGGAACGGGCCGCCGGGCAAAAACCGGACCGGATCGGAGCCACCGCGCAAAAACCGGAGCGGATCCGGCCCGCGGAACGGGCCGCCGCGCAAAAACCGGAGTGGATCGGGGCCGCCGCGCAAAAACCGGAGCGGATCCGGCCCGCGGAATGGGCCGCCGCGCAAAAACCGGAGCGGATCGGGGCCGCCGCGCAAAAACCGGAGCGGATCCGGCCCGCAGAACGGGCCGCCGCGCAAAAACCGGACCGGATCGGGGCCGCCGCGCAAAAACCGGAGCGGATCCAGCCCGCGGAACGGGCCGCCGCGCAAAAACCAGACCGGATCGGGGCCGCCGCGCAAAAAGTGGAGCGGATCCGGCCCGCAGAACGGGCCGCCGCGCAAAAACCGGACCGGATCGGGGCCGCCGCGCAAAAACCGGACTGGATCCGGCCCGCGGAACGGGCCGCCGCGGAAAAACCAGACCGGATCGGGGCCGCCGCGCAAAAAGTGGAGCGGATCCGGCCCGCAGAACGGGCCGCCGCGCAAAAACCGGACCGGCTCGGGGCAACTGCGCAAAAACCGGAGCGGATCCGGCCCGCGGAACGGGCCGCCGCGCAAAAACCGGAGCGGATCGGGGCCGCCGCGCAAAAACCGGACCGGCTCCGGCCCGCGGAACGGGCCGCCGCGCAAAAACCGGAGCGGATCGGGGCCGCCGCGCAAAAACCGGACCGGATCCGGCCCGCGGAACGGGCCACCGCGCAAAAACCGGACCGGATCGGGGCCGCCGCGCAAAAACCGGAGCGGATCCGGCCCGCGGAACGGGCCGCCGCGCAAAAACCGGAGCGGCTCGGGGCCGCCGCGCAAAAAGCGGAGCGGATCCGGCCCGCGGAACGGGCCGCCGCCCAAAAACCGGACCGGCTCGGGGCCGCCGCGCAAAAAGCGGACTGGATCCGGCCCGCGGAACGGGCCGCAGCGCAAAAACCGGAGCGGATCCGGCCCGCGGAACGGGCCGCGGCGCAAAAACCGGACTGGATGCGGCCCACGGAACGGGCCGCCGGGCAAAAACCGGACCGGATCGGAGCCACCGCGCAAAAACCGGAGAGGATCCGGCCCGCGGAACGGGCCGCCGCGCAAAAACCGGACCGGATCGGAGCCACCGCGCAAAAACCAGAGCGGATCCGGCCCGCGGAACGGGCCGCCGCGCAAAAACCGGAGCGGATCGGGGCCGCCGCGCAAAAAGCGGACTGGATCCGGCCCGCGGAACGGGCTGCCGCACAAAAACCGTACGGGATCGGGGCCGCCGCGCAAAAACCGGACCGGATCCGGCCCGCGGAACGGGCCACCGCGCAAAAACCGGACCGGATCGGGGCCGCCGCGCAAAAACCGGACCGGATGCGGCCCACGGAACGGGCCGCCGCGCAAAAACCGGACCGGATCGGGGCCGCCGCGCAAAAACCGGACCGGATGCGGCCCGCGGAACTTCCGCCGAGCAAATATCGGACCGGAGCGGAGCCACCGCGCAAAAACCGGATCGGATCCGGCCCGCGGAACGGGCCGCCGCGCAAAAACCGGACCGGCTCGGTGCCGCCGCGCAAAAACCGGAGCGGATCCGGCCCGCGGAACGGGCCGCCGCGCAAAAACCGGACCGGATCCGGCCCGCGGAAAGGGCCTCCGGCAAAAACCGGAGCGGATCGGGGCCGCCGCGCAAAAACCGGAGCGGATCCGGCCCGCGGAACGGGCCGCCGCGCAAAAACCGGACCGGATCGGAGCCGCCGCGCAAAAACCGGAGCGGATGCGGCCCGCGGAACGGGCCGCCGCGCAAAAACCGGACCGGCTCGGTGCCGCCGCGCAAAAACCGGAGCGGATCCGGCCCGCGGAACGGGCCGCGGCGCAAAAACCGGACCGGCTCGGGGCCGCCGCGCAAAAACCGGACTGGATCCGGCCCGCGGAACGGGCCGCCGCGCAAAAACCGGAGCGGATAGGGGCCGCCGCGCAAACACCGGACCGGATCCGGCCCGCGGAATGGGCCGCGGCGCAAAAACCGGACAGGATCGGGGCCGCCGCGCAAAAACCGGAGCGGATCCGGCCCGCGGAACGGGCCGCCGCGCAAAAACCGGACCGGATAGGAGCCACCGCGCAAAAACCGGAGCGGATCCAGCCCGCGGAACAGGCCGCCGCGCAAAAACCGGAGCGGCTCGGGGCCGCCGCGCAAAAACCGGAGCGGATCCGGCCCGCGGAACGGGCCACCGCGCAAAAACCGGAGCGGATCGGGGCCGCCGCGCAAAAACCGGAGCGGATGCGGCCCGCGGAACGGGCCGCCGCGCAAAAATCGGACCGGATCGGGGCCGCCGCGCAAAAACCGGACCGGATGCGGCCCGCGGAACTTCCGTTGAGCAAATATCGGACCGGAGCGGAGCCACCGTGCAAAAACCGGATCGGATCCGGCCCGCGGAACGGGCCGCCGCGCAAAAACCGGACCGGCTCGGGGCCGCCGCGCAAAAACCGGAGCGGATCCGGCCCGCGGAACGGGCCGCCGCGCAAAAACCGGACTGGATGCGGCCCGCGGAAAGGGCCTCCGGGCAAAAACCGGACAGGATCGGAGCCGCCGCGCAAAAACCGGACCGGATCCGGCCCGCGGAAGGGGCCGCCGCGCAAAAACCGGACAGGATCGGGGCCGCCGCGCAAAAACTGGAGCGGATCCGGCCCGTGGAACAGGCCGCCGCGCAAAAACCGGACCGGCTCGGGGCCGCCGCGCAAAAACCGGACCGGCTCCGGCCCGCGGAACGGGCTGCCGCGCAAAAACCGGAGCGGATCGGGGCCGCCGCGCAAAAACCGGAGCGGATCCGGCCCGCGGAACGGGCCGCCGCGCAAAAACCGGAGCGGATCCGGCCCGCGGAAAGGGGCTCCGGCAAAAACCGGAGCGGATCGGGGCCGCCGCGCAAAAACCGGAGCGGATCCGGCCCGCGGAACGGGCCGCCGCACAAAAACCGGACCGGATCGGAGCCGCCGCGCAAAAACCGGAGCGGATGCGGCCCGCGGAACGGGCCGCCGCGCAAAAACCGGACCGGCTCGGTGCCGCCGCGCAAAAACCGGAGCGGATCCGGCCCGCGGAACGGGCCGCGGCGCAAAAACCGGACCGGCTCGGGGCCGCCGCGCAAAAACCGGACTGGATCCGGCCCGCGGAACGGGCCGCCGCGCAAAAACCGGAGCGGATAGGGGCCGCCGCGCAAACACCGGACCGGATCCGGCCCGCGGAACGGGCCGCGGCGCAAAAACCGGACAGGATCGGGGCCGCCGCGCAAAAACCGGAGCGGATCCGGCCCGCGGAACGGGCCGCCGCGCAAAAACCGGACCGGATAGGAGCCACCGCGCAAAAACCGGAGCGGATCCAGCCCGCGGAACAGGCCGCCGCGCAAAAACCGGAGCGGCTCGGGTCCGCCGCGCAAAAACCGGAGCGGATCCGGCCCGCGGAACGGGCCACCGCGCAAAAACCGGAGCGGATCGGGGCCGCCGCGCAAAAACCGGAGCGGATGCGGCCCGCGGAACGGGCCGCCGCGCAAAAATCGGACCGGATCGGGGCCGCCGCGCAAAAACCGGACCGGATGCGGCCCGCGGAACTTCCGTTGAGCAAATATCGGACCGGAGCGGAGCCACCGCGCAAAAACCGGATCGGATCCGGCCCGCGGAACGGGCCGCCGCGCAAAAACCGGACCGGCTCGGGGCCGCCGCGCAAAAACCGGAGCGGATCCGGCCCGCGGAACGGGCCGCCGCGCAAAAACCGGACTGGATGCGGCCCGCGGAAAGGGCCTCCGGGCAAAAACCGGACAGGATCGGAGCCGCCGCGCAAAAACCGGACCGGATCCGGCCCGCGGAAGGGGCCGCCGCGCAAAAACCGGACAGGATCGGGGCCGCCGCGCAAAAACTGGAGCGGATCCGGCCCGTGGAACAGGCCGCCGCGCAAAAACCGGACCGGCTCGGGGCCGCCGCGCAAAAACCGGACCGGCTCCGGCCCGCGGAACGGGCTGCCGCGCAAAAACCGGAGCGGATCGGGGCCGCCGCGCAAAAACCGGAGCGGATCCGGCCCGCGGAACGGGCCGCCGCGCAAAAACCGGAGCGGATCGGGGCCGCCGTGCAAAAACCGGAGCGGATCCGGCCCGCGGAACGGGCCGCCGCGCAAAAACCGGAGTGGATCGGGGCCGCCGCGCAAAAACCGGAGCGGATCCGGCCCGCGGAACGGGCCGCGGCGCAAAAACCGGACTGGATGCGGCCCACGGAACGGGCCGCCGGGCAAAAACCGGACCGGATCGGAGCCACCGCGCAAAAACCGGAGCGGATCCGGCCCGCGGAACGGGCCGCCGCGCAAAAACCGGAGTGGATCGGGGCCGCCGCGCAAAAACCGGACCGGATCCGGCCCGAGGAAAGGGCGGCGGCACAAAAACCGGACCGGCTCGGGGCCGCCGCGCAAAAACCGGAGCGGATCGGGGCCGCCGCGCAAAAACCGGACCGGATGCGGCCCGCGGAACGGGCCGCCGCGCAAAAACCGGACTGGATGCGGCCCACGGAACAGGCCGCCGGGCAAAAACCGGAGCGGATCGGAGCCACCGCGCAAAAACCGGAGCGGATCCGGCCCGCGGAACGGGCCGCCGCGCAAAAACCGGAGTGGATCGGGGCCGCCGCGCAAAAACCGGAGCGGATCCGGCCCGCGGAATGGGCCGCCGCGCAAAAACCTGAGCGGATCGGGGCCGCCCCGCAAAAACCGGAGCAGATCGGGGCCGCCGCGCAAAAACCGGAGCGGATGTGGCCCGCGGAACGGGCCGCCGCGCAAAAACCGGAGAGGATCGGGGCCGCCGCGCAAAAAACGGACCGGATCCGGCCCGCGAAAGCACCGCCGCGGAAAAAACGGACCAGATCCGGCCAGCGGAACGCGCCGCCGCGCAAAAACCGGACTGGATCCGACACGCTGAATGCGCCACCGCGGAAAAAACGGAAAGGATCCGGCACGCGGAATGCGCCGCCGCGGAAAAAACGGAAAGGATCCGGCCGGCGCAATGCGCCGCCGCGCAAAAAATGGACCGGATCCGTCCCGCGGAAGGCTCCACCGCGGAAAAAACGGAAAGGATCCGGCCCGCGGAACGGGCCGCCGTGCAATTAACGGACCGGATCCGGCCGGCGGAATGCGCCACCGCGGAAAAAACGGACCGGATCCGGCCCGCGGAACGGGCCGCCGCGCAAAAACCGGACAGGATCGGGGCCGCCGCTCAAAAACCAGACCGGATCCGGACCGCGGAATGCGTCGCCGCGCAAAATCCGGACTGGATCTGGCCCGCAGAATGCGCCGCCTCGGAAAAAACGGACCGGATCGGAACTGCAGAACGCGCAAAAACCGGACCGGATCCGTCCCGCGGAACGCGCCGCCGCGCAATAACCGGACCGGATCTGGCCCGCGGAACGCGCCGCCGCGCAAAAACCGGACCAGATCCGGCCCGCGGAACGCGCCGCCGTGCAAAAACCGGACCGGGTCCGGCCCGTGGAACGCGCCGCCGCACAAAAACCGGACCAGATCCGGCCCGCAGAACGGGCCGCCGTGCAAAAAACGGACCAGATCCGGCCCGCGGAATGCGCCGCCGCGCAAAAGCTGGACCTGATCAGGCCCGCGGAACGCGCCGCCGCGCAAAAACCGGACCGGATCCGGCCAGCGGAACGCGCCGCCGCGCAATAACCGGACCGGATCAGGCCCGCGGAACGCGCTGCCGCGCAAAAACCGGACCGGAACCGGCCCGTAGAATGCGCCGCCACGCAAAAAATGGACCGGGTCCGGCCCATGGAACGCGCCGCCGCGCAAAAACCGGACCGGATCTGGGCCGCGGAACGCGCCGCCGCGCAAAAAACGGAAAGGATCCGGACCGCGGAAGGGGCCGCCGCGGAAAAAACGGACCGGATCCGGCCCGCGGAAAGCGCCGCCCCGGAAAAAACGGACCGGATCCGGCCCGCGGAACGCGCCGCCGCGCAAAAAACGGACCGGATCCGGCCGGCGGAACGAGCCGCCGCGCAAAAATCGGACCGGATCCGGCCCGCGGAACGCGCTGCCGCGGAAAAAACGGACCGTATCCGGCCCGCAGAATGCGCCGCCGGCAAACAGCAGACCGGTTCTGGCCCGCGTAACGCGCCGCCGCGCAAAAAACGGACCGGATCTGGCCCGCGTAACGCGCCGCTGCGCAAAAACCGGACCGGATCCGGCCCGCGGAATGCGCCGCCGTGGAAAAAACGGACCGGATCCGGACCGCGGAATGCGCCGCCGCGAAAAACCGGACCGGATCCGGCCCACGGAATGCGCCGCCGCGCAAAAAGCGGACCGGATCCGGCCCGCGGAACGCGCCGCCGCGCAAAAAACGGACCGGATCCGGCTGGCGGAATGCGCCGCCGCAGAAAAACCGGACCGGATCCGGACTGCAGAACGCGCAAAAACCGGACCGGGTCCGGCCCATGGAACGCGCCGCCGCGCAATAACCGGACCGGATCCGGACCGCGGAACGCGCCGCCGCGCAAAAACCGGATCGGATCCGGCCCGCGGAATGCACCGCCACGCAAAAACCGGACCGGATACGGCCCCGGAATGGGACGCTGCGCAAAAACCGGACCGGATCCGGCCCGCGGAATGCGCCGCCGCGCAAAAACCGGACCGGATCCGGACCGCGGAATGCGCCGCCGCGCAAAAACCGGACTGGATCTGGCCCGCAGAATGCGCCGCCGCGGAAAAAACGGACCGGATCGGAACTGCAGAACGCGGAAAAACCGGAACGGATCCGTCCCCCGGAACGCGCCGCCGCGCAATAACCGGACGGGATCCGGCCGGCGGAACGCGCCGCCTCACAAAAACCGGACCGGATCCGGCCCGCGGAACGCGCCGCCGCGCAAAAACCGGTGCGGATCCGGCCCGCGGAACGCGCCGCCGCACAAAAACCGGACCAGATCCGGCCCGCAGAACGGGCCGCCGTGCAAAAAACGGACCAGATCCGGCACGCGGAATGCGCCGCCGCGCAAAAACCGGACCGGATCCGGCCCGCGGAATGCGCCACCGCCCAAAAAACGGACCGGATCCGGACCGCCACACAAAAAACGGACCGGATCGGGCAGGCGGAACGAGCCGCCGCACAAAAACCGGAGGGGATCCGGCCGGCGGAACGAACCGCCGCGCAAAAACCGGACCGGATCCGGCCAGCGGAAAGCGCCGCCGCGCAAAAACCGGAGCGGATCCGGCCCGCGGAATGCGCCGCCGCGCAAAAATCAGACCGGATCCGACCCGCGGAATGCGCCGCCGCGCAAAAACCGGAACAGATCCGGCCCATGGAACGCGACGCCGCGCAAAAACCGGACCGGATCCGGCCCGCGGAACGCGCCTCCGCGCAAAAACCGGACCGGATCCGGCCTGTGAAACGCGCCGCCGCGCAAAAACTGGACCTGATCAGGCTCGCGGAACGTGCCGCCGCGCAAAAACCGGACCGGATCAGGCCCGCGGAACGCGCTGCCGCGCAAAAACCGGACTGGATCCTGCCCGTAGAATGCGCCACCACGCAAAAAATGGACCGGGTCCGGCCCATGGAACGCGCCGCCGCGCAAAAACCGGACCGGATGTGGCCCGCGGAACGCGCCGCAGTGGAAAAAACAGACCGGATCCGGCCCGCGGAACGCGCCGCCGCGCAAAAAACGGACCGGATCCGGCCGGCGGAACGAGCCGCCGCGCAAAAATCGGACCGGATCCGGCCGGCGGAACGGGCCGCCGCCCAAAAAACGGACCGCATCCGGCCCGTTGCGCAAAAACCGGACAGGATCCGGCCCGCGGAACGGGCCGCCGCCCAAAAAACAGACCGCATCCGGCCCGCTGCGCAAAAACCGGACCGGATCCGGCCCGCGGAACGGGCCACCGCGGAAAAACCGGACCAAATCCCGCCCGCCTCGCAAAACCGGACCGTATACGGCCCGCCGCACAAAAACCGGACCGGATCCCGCCCACTGCGCAAAAACTAGAATGGATCGGGCCCGCGGAACGGGCCGCCGCGCAAAAACCGGACCAAATCTGGACCGCCACGCAAAAACCAGACCGGATCCGCCCCGCCGTGCAAAAACCGGACCGGATCCGGCCCGCGGAATGCACCGCCGCGCAAAAATCGGACCCGATCCGGAGCGCGGAATGCGCTGCCGCGCAAAAAACGGACCGGATCCGGCCCGCCACGCAAAAACGAGACCAGATCCGCCCCGCCGCGCAAAAATCGGACCCGATCCGGAGCGCAGAATGCGCCGCCGCGCAAAAAATGGACCGGATCCGGCCCGCGGAACGCGCCGCCGCGCAAAAACCGGAACGGATCCGACCCGCAGAATGCGCCGCCGGGCAAAAAATGGACCGGATCCGGCCCACGGAATGCGCCGCCGCGTAAAAAATGGACCGGATCTGTCCCGCGTAACGCGCATCAGCGCAAAAAATGGACTGGATGCGGCCCGCGGAAAAAACAGACTGGATCCAGCCCACAGAATGCACCGCCGCGGAAAAAACGGACCGGATCTGGACCGCCGCACAAAAACCGGACCAGATCCGGCCCGCGGAACGCACCGCCGCGCAAAAACCGCACGGGATCCGGCCCACGGAACGGGCCGCCGTGCAAAAATCAGACCGGATCCGGCCCGCGGAATGCGCCGCCGCACAAAAGCCGGAACAGATCCGGCCCGCGGAATGCACCGCCGCGCAAAAAACGGACCGGTTCCGGACCGCCGCAAAAAACCGGACCTGATCCGACCCGCGGGACGCGCCGCAGTGGAAAAAACAGACCGGATCCGGCCCGCGGGACGCACCGCAGTGGAAAAAACAGACCGGATCCGGCCCGCGGAACGCGCCGCCGCGGAAAAAACGGACCGTATCCGGCCCGCAGAATGCGCCGCAGCGCAAACTCCGGACCGGATCTGGCCCGCGGAATGCGCCGCCGCGCAAAAACCGGACCGGATCCGGCCCGAGGAACGCGCCGCCGCGCAAAAAACGGACCGGATCCGGCCCGCGGAACGCGCCGCCGCGCAAAAACTGGACCGGATCCGGCCCGCGGAATGCGCCGCCGCGCAAAAAACGGACCGGATCCGGCTGGCGGAATGCGCCGCCGCGCAAAAACTGGAGGGGATCCGGCCCGCGGAACGGGCCGCCGCTCAAAAACCGGACCGGATGGGGGCCGCCGCGCAAAAACCGGACCGGATCCGGCCCGCGGAACGGGCCGCCGCGCAAAAACCGGACAGGATCAGGGCCGCCGTGCAAAAAACGGACCGGATCCGGCCCGCGGAAAGCACCGCCGCGGAAAAAACGGACCGGATACGGCCAGCGGTACGCGCCGCCGCGCAAAAACCAGACCGGATCCGGACCGCGGAATGCGCCGCCGTGGAAAAAACGGACCGGATCTGGCCCGCGGAACGGGCCGCCGCGCAAAAACCGGACTGGATCCGACACGCGGAATGCGCCACCGCGGAAAAAACGGAAAGGATCCGGCACGCGGAATGCGCCGCCGCGGAAAAAACGGAAAGGATCCGGCCGGCGGAATGCGCCGCCGCGCAAAAAATGGACCGGATCCGGCCCGCGGAAGGCTCCACCGTGGAAAAAACGGAAAGGATCCGGCCCGCGGAACGGGCAGCCGTGCAAATAACGGACAGGATCGGGGCCGCCGCTCAAAAACCAGACCGGATACGGACCGCGGAATGCGTCGCCGCGCAAAATCCGGACTGGATCCGTCCCGCGGAACGCGCCGCCGTGCAATAACCGGACCGGATCTGGCCCGCGGAACGCGCCGCTGCGCAAAAACCGGACCGGATCCGGCCCGCGGAACGGGCCGCCGTGCAAAAAACGGACCAGATCCGGCCCGCGGAATGCGCCGCCACGCAAAAACCGGACCGGATCCGGCCCGCGGAATGCGCCACCGCCCAAAAAACGGACCGGATCCGGCCCGCGGAATGCGCCGCCGCGGAAAAACTGGACCGGATCTGTCCCGCGGAACGCGCTGCCGCGCAAAAACCGGACCGGATCCGGCTGGCGGAACGAGCCGCTGCGCAAAAATCGGACCGGATCCTGTCCGCGGAATGCGCCGCCGCGGAAAAAACGGACCGGATCCGGCCTGCGGAATCCGCCGCCGCGCAAACACCGACCGGGTCTGGCCCGCGTAACGCGCCACCGCGCAAAAAACGGAACGGATCCGGCCCATGGAACGGGCCGCCGCGCAAAAACCGGACCGGATCTGGCCCGCGTAACGCGCCGCCGCGCAAAAACCGGACCGGATCCGGCCAGCGGAAAGCGCCGCCGCGCAAAAACCGGAGCGGATCCGGCCCGCGGAATGCGCCGCCGCGCAAAAATCAGACCGGCTCCGGCCCGCGGAATGCGCCGCCGCGCAAAAACCGGAACAGATCCGGCCCATGGAACGCGACGCCGCGCAAAAACTGGACCTGATCAGGCCCGCGGAACGCGCCGCCGCGCAAAAACCGGACCGGATCCGGCCAGCGGAACGCGCCGCCGCGCAATAACCGGACCGGATCAGGCCCGCGGAACGCCCTGCCGCGCAAAAACCGGACCGGATCCGGCCCGCGGAATGCGCCGCCACGCAAAAAATGGACCGGATCCGGCCCATGGAACGCGCCGCCGCGCAAAAACCGGACCGGATCTGGCCCGCGGAACGCGCCGCCGCGCAAAAAACGGAAAGGATCCGGACCGCGGAAGGGGCCGCCGTGGAAAAATCAGACCGGATCCGGCCCGCGGAAAGCGCCGCCCCGGAAAAAACGGACCGGATCCGGCCCGCGGAACGCGCCGCCGCGCAAAAAACGGACCAGATCCGGCCGGCGGAACGAGCCGCCGCGCAAAAATCGGACCGGATCCGGCCCGCGGAACGCGCTGCCCCGGAAAAAACGGACCGTATCCGGCCCGCAGAATGCGCCGCCGGCAAACAGCAGACCGGTTCTGTCCCGCGTAACGCGCCGCCGCGCAAAAAACGGACCGGATCCGGCCCATGGAACGCGCCGCTGCGCAAAAACCGGACCGGATCCCGACCGCCACACAAAAACCGGACCGGATCTGGCCCGCGGAATGCGCCGCCGCACAAAAACCGGACCGGATCTGGCCCGCGTAACGTGCCGCCGCGCAAAAACCGGAGTGGATCCGGCCCGCGGAATGCGCTGCCGCGCAAAAAACGGACCGGATCCGGCCCGCGGAATGCGCCGCCGCGCAAAAACCGGAACAGATCCGGCCCATGGAACGCGCCGCCACGCAAAAACCGGACCGGATCTGGCCCGCGGAACGCGCCGCTGCGCAAAAACCGGATAGGATCCGGCCGGCGGAACGAGCCGCCGCGCAAAAACCGGACCGTATCCGGCCCGCGGAATGCGCCGCCGTGCAAAAACCGGACCGGATCCGGCCCGCGGAATGCGCCGCCGTGGAAAAAACCGACCGGATCCGGACCGCGGAATGCGCCGCCGCGAAAAAACCGGACCGGATCCGGCCCACGGAATGCGCCGCCGCGCAAAAAGCGGACCGGATCCGGCCCGCGGTAGGCGCCGCCGCGCAAAAAACGGACCGGATCCGGCTGGCGGAATGCGCCGCCGTAGAAAAACCGGACCGGATCCGGACTGCAGAACGCGCAAAAACCGGACCGGGTCCGGCCCATGGAACGCGCCGCCGCGCAATAACCGGACCGGATCCGGACCGCGGAACGCGCCGCCGCGCAAAAACCGGAATGGATCCGGCCCGTGGAATGCACCGCCACGCAAAAACCGGATCGGATCCGGCCCGCGGAACGCCCTGCCGTGGAAAAAATGGACCGGATCCGGCCCGCAGAATGCGCCGCCGCGCAAAAACCGGACCGGATACGGCCCGCGGAATGGGACGCTGCGCAAAACCCGGACCGGATCCGGCCCGCGGAACGGGCCGCCGTGCAAAAACCGGACCGGATCCGGCCCGCGTAATGCGCCGCTGCGGAAAAAACGGACCGGATCCGGCCCACGGAATGCACCGCCGCGCAAAAAACGGACCGGTTCCGGAGCGCCGCAAAAAACCGGACCTGATCCGACCCGCGGGACGCGCCGCAGTGGAAAAAACAGACCGGATCCAGCCCGCGGGACGCGCCGCAGTGGAAAAAACAGACCGGATCCGGCCCGCGGAACGCGCCGCCGCGGAAAAAACGGACCGGATCCGGCCGGCGGAACGAGCCGCCGCACAAAACTGGACCGGATCCGGCCCGCGGAATGCGCCGCTGCGCAAAAACCGGACCGTATCCGGCCCGCAGAATGCGCCGCCGCGCAAAAACCGGAACGGATCCGGCCCGCGGAACGCGCCGCCGCGCAAAAACTGGACTGGATCCGGCCCACGGTACGCGCCGCCGCGCAAAAAACGGACCAGATCCGGCTGGCGGAATGCGCCGCCGCGCAAAAACTGGAGGGGATCCGGCCCGCGGAACGGGCCGCCGCGCAAAAACCGGACCGGATCGGGGCCACCGCGGAAAAACCGGACCGGATCTGGCCCGCGGAATGGGCCGCCGCGCAAAAACCGGACAGGATCGGGGCCGCCGTGCAAAAAACGGACCGGACCCGGCCCGCGGAAAGCACCGCCGCGGAAAAAACGGACCGGATCCGGCCAGCGGAACGCGCCGCCGCGCAAAAACCAGACCGGATCCGGACCGCAGAATGCGCCGCCGTGGAAAAAACGGACCGGATCCGGCCCGCGGAACGGGCCGCCGCGCAAAAACCGGACTGGATCCGACACGCGGAATGCGCCGCCGCGGAAAAAACGGAAAGGATCCGGCCGGCGGAATGCGCCGCCGCGGAAAAAACGGACCGGATCTGGCCCGCGGAAGGCTCCACCGCGGAAAAAACGGAAAGGATCCGGTCCGCGGAACGGGCCGCCGTGCAAATAACGGACCGGATCCGGCCGACCGAATGCGCCACCGCGGAAAAAACGGACCGGATCCGGCCCGCGGAACGGGCCGCCGCGCAAAAACCGGACCGGATCCGTCCCGCGGAATGCGCCGCCGCGCAAAAACCGGACTGGATCTGGCCCGCAGAATGCGCCGCCGCGGGAAAAACGGACCAGATCGGAACTGCAGAAAGCGCAAAAACCGCACCGGATCCGTCCCCCGGAACGCGCCGCCGCGCAATAACCGGACGGGATCCGGCCGGCGGAATGCGCCGCCGCGCAAAAACCGGACCGGATCCGGCCCGCGGAACGCGCCGCCGCGCAAAAACCGGAGCGGATCCGGCCCGCGGAACGCGCCGCCGCACAAAAACCGGACCAGATCCGGCCCGCAGAATGGGCCGCCGTGCAAAAAACGGAACAGATCCGGCCCGCGGAATGCGCCACCGCGCAAAAACCGGACCGGATCCGGCCCGCGGAATGCGCCACCGCCCAAAAAACGGACCGGATCCGGACCGCCACACAAAAACCGGACCGGATCGGGTAGGCGGAACGAGCCGCCGCGCAAAAACCGGAGGGGATCCGGCCGGCGGAACGAACCGCCGCGCAAAAACCGGACCGGATCTGGCCAGCGGAAAGCGCCGCCGCACAAAAACCGGAGCGGATCCGGCCCGCGGAATGCGCCGCCGCGCAAAAATCAGACCGGATCTGTCCCGCGGAATGCGCCGCCGCGCAAAAACCGGAACAGATCCGGCCCATGGAACGCGACGGGGCGCAAAAACCGGACCGGATCCGGCCCGCGGAACGCGCCGCCGCGCAAAAACCGTACCGGATCCGGCCTGTGAAACGCGCCGCCGCGCAAAAACTGGACCTGATCAGGCCCGCGGAACGCGCTGCCGCGCAATAACCGGACCGGATCAGGCCCGCGGAACGCGCCGCCGCGCAAAAAACGGACCGGATTCGGCCGGCGGAACGAGCCGCCGCGCAAAAATCGGACCGGATCCGGCCGGCGGAACGGGCCGCCGCCCAAAAAACGGACCGCATCCGGCCCGTTGCGCAAAAACCAGACAGGATCCGGCCCGCGGAACGGGCCGCCGCCCAAAAAACGGACCGCATCCGGCCCGCTGCGCAAAAACCGGACCGGATCCGGCCCGCGGAACGGGCCACCGCGGAAAAACCGGACCAAATCCCGCCCGCCTCGCAAAACCGGACCGTATACGGCCCGCCGCACAAAAACCGGACCGGATCCGGAACGCGGAATGCACCGCCGCGCAAAAATCGGACCCGATCCGGAGCGCGGAATGCGCCGCCGCGCAAAAAACGGACCGGATCCGGCCCGCCACGCAAAAACGAGACCAGATCCGCCCCGCCGCGCAAAAACCGGACCGGATCCGGCCCGCAGAATGCGCCGCCGCGCAAAAAATGGACCAGATCCGGCCCGCGGAACGCGCCGCCGCGCAAAAACCGGACCGGATCCGACCCGCAGAATGCGCCGCCGGGCAAAAAATGGACCGGATCCGGCCCACGGAATGCGCCGCCGCGCAAAAAATGGACCGGATCTGTCCCGCGTAACGCGCATCAGCGCAAAAAATGGACTGGATGCGGCCCGCGGAAAAAACAGACTGGATCCAGCCCACAGAATGCACCGCCGCGGAAAAAACGGACCGGATCTGGACCGCCGCACAAAAACCGGACCAGATCCGGCCCGCGGAATGCTCCGCAGTGGAAAAAACCGGACCGGATCCGGCCCGCGGAACGCACCGCCGCGCAAAAACCGCACGGGATCCGGCCCGCGGAACGCGCCGCCGCGCAAACACCAGACCGGATCTGGCCCGCGGAATGCGCCGCCGCGGAAAAACAGGACCGGATCTGGCCCGTGTAACGCGCCGCTGCGCAAAAACCGGAGCGGATCCGGCCCGCGGAATGCGCCGCCGCGCAAAAAATGCACCGGATCCGGCCCACGGAATGCGCCGCCGCGCAAAAACCGGACTGGATCCGGCCCGCGGAATGCGCCGCCGCGCAAAAACCGGACCGGATCCGGCCCATGGAACGCGCCGCCGTGCAAAAAACGGACCGGATCCGGCCCGCGGAAAGCGCCGCCGCGGAAAAAACGGACCGGATCCGGCCAGCGCAACGCGCCGCCGTGCAAAATTCGGACCGGATCCAGCCCACGGAATGCGCCGCCGCGGAAAAAACGTACCGGATCCGGCCCATGGAACGCGCCGCCGCGCAAAAACCGGACCGCATCCGGCCCGCGGAACGCGCCGCCGCGCAAAACCGGACCGGATCCGGCCCGCGGAACGCGCCGCCGCGCAAAAACCGGATCGGATCCGGCCCGCGGAATGCACCGCCACGCAAAAACCGGATCGGATCCGGCCCGCGGAACGCCGTGCCGTGGAAAAAATGGACCGGATCCGGCCCGCAGAATGCGCCGCCGCGCAAAAACCGGACCGGAACTGGCCCGCGGAACGCGCCGCCACGGAAAAACCGGACCGGATCCGGCCCGCGGAATGCGCCGCCGCGCAAAAACCGGACCGGATCCGGCCCGCGGAATGCGCCGCTGCGGAAAAAACCGACCGGATCCGGCCCACGGAATGTGCCGCCGCGCAAAAACCGGACGGGATCCGGCCGGCGGAATGCGCCGCCGCGGAAAAAATGGAAAGGATCCGGCCCGCGGAACGGGCCGCCGTGCAAAAATCAGACCGGATCCGGCCCGCGGAATGCGCCGCCGCACAAAAACCGGACCAGATCCGGCCCGCGGAATGCACCCCCGCGCAAAAAACGGACCGGTTCCGGACCGCCGCAAAAAACCGGACCTGATCCGACCCGCGGGACGCGCCGCAGTGGAAAAAACAGACCGGATCCGGCCCGCGGGACGCACCGCAGTGGAAAAAACAGACCGGATCCGGCCCGCGGAACGCGTTGCCGCGGAAAAAACGGACCGGATCCGGCCGGCGGAACGAGCCGCCGCACAAAACTGGACCGGATCCGGCACGCAGAATGCGCCGCAGCGCAAACACCGGACCGGATCTGGCCCGCGGAATGCGCCGCCGCGCAAAAACCGGACCGGATCCGGCCCGAGGAACGCGCCGCCGCGCAAAAACCGGAACGGATCCGGCCCGCGGAACGCGCCGCCGCGCAAAAACTGGACCGGATCCGGCCCGCAGTACGCGCCGCCACGCAAAAAACGGACCGGATCCGGCTGGCGGAATGCGCCGCCGCGCAAAAACTGGAGGGGATCCGGCCCGCGGAACGGGCCGCCGCTCAAAAACCGGAGCGGATGGGGGGCGCCGCGCAAAAACCGGACCGGATCTGGCCCGCGGAAAGCACCGCCGCGGAAAAAACGGACCGGATCCGGCCAGCGGAACGCGCCGCCGCGCAAAAACCAGACCGGATCCGGACCGCGGTATGATCCGCCGTGGAAAAAACGGACCGGATCCGGCCCGCGGAACGGGCCGCCGCGCAAAAACCGGACTGGATCCCACACGCGGAATGCGCCACCGAGGAAAAAACGGAAAGGATCCGGCACGCGGAATGCGCCGCCGCGGAAAAAATGGAAAGGATCCGGCCGGCGGAATGCGCCGCCGCGCAAAAAATGGACCGGATCCGGACCGCGGAAGGCTCCACCGCGGAAAAAACGGAAAGGATCCGGCCCGCGGAACGGGCCGCCGTGCAAATAACGGACCGGATCCGGCCGGCGGAATGCGCCACCGCGGAAAAAACGGACCGGATCCGGCCCGCGGAACGGGCCGCCGCGCAAAAACCGGACAGGATCGGGGCCGCCGCTCAAAAACCAGACCGGATACGGACCGCGGAATGCGTCGCCGCGCAAAATCCGGACTGGATCTGGCCCGCAGAATGCGCTGCCGCGGAAAAAACGGACCGGATCGGAACTGCAGAACGCGCAAAAACCGCACCGGATCCGTCCCGCGGAACGCGCCGCCGCGCAATAACCGGATCGGATCTGGCCCGCGGAACGCGCCGCCGCGCAAAAACCGGACCGGATCCGGCCCGCGGAACGCCGTGCCGTGGAAAAAATGGACCGGATCCGGCCCGCAGAATGCGCCGCCGCGCAAAAACCGGACCGGAACTGGCCCGCGGAACGCGCCGCCGCGGAAAAACCGGACCGGATCCGGCCCGCGGAATGCGCCGCCGCGCAAAAACCGGACCGGATCCGGCCCGCGGAATGCGCCGCTGCGGAAAAAAACGACCGGATCCGTCCCACGGAATGTGCCGCCGCGCAAAAACCGGACCGGATCCGGCCGGCGGAATGCGCCGCCGCGGAAAAAATGGAAAGGATCCGGCCCGCGGAACGGGCCGCCGTGCAAAAATCAGACCGGATCCGGCCCGCGGAACGCGCCGCCGCGCAAAAACCGGATCGGATCCGGCCCGCGGAATGCACCGCCACGCAAAAACCGGATCGGATCCGGCCCGCGGAACGCCGTGCCGTGGAAAAAATGGACCGGATCCGGCCCGCAGAATGTGCCGCCGCGCAAAAACCGGACCGGATCCGGCCCGCGGAATGCGCCGCTGCGGAAAAAACCGACCGGATCCGGCCCACGGAATGTGCCGCCGCGCAAAACCGGACCGGATCCGGCCCGCGGAACGCGCCGCCGCGCAAAAACCGGATCGGATCCGGCCCGCGGAATGCACCGCCACGCAAAAACCGGATCGGATCCGGCCCGCGGAACGCCGTGCCGTGGAAAAAATGGACCGGATCCGGCCCGCAGAATGCGCCGCCGCGCAAAAACCGGACCGGAACTGGCCCGCGGAACGCGCCGCCGCGGAAAAACCGGACCGGATCCGGCCCGCGGAATGCGCCGCCGCGCAAAAACCGGACCGGATCCGGCCCGCGGAATGCGCCGCTGCGGAAAAAACCGACCGGATCCGGCCGGCGGAATGCGCCGCCGCGGAAAAAATGGAAAGGATCCGGCCCGCGGAACGGGCCGCCGTGCAAAAATCAGACCGGATCCGGCCCGCGGAACGCGCCGCCGCACAAAAACCGGACCAGATCCGGCCCGCGGAATGCACCGCCGCGCAAAAAACGGACCGGTTCCGGACCGCCGCAAAAAACCGGACCTGATCCGACCCGCGGGACGCGCCGCAGTGGAAAAAACAGACCGGATCCGGCCCGCGGGACGCACCGCAGTGGAAAAAACAGACCGGATCCGGCCCGCGGAACGCGTTGCCGCGGAAAAAACGGACCGGATCCGGCCGGCGGAACGAGCCGCCGCACAAAACTGGACCGGATCCAGCACGCAGAATGCGCCGCAGCGCAAACACCGGACCGGATCTGGCCCGCGGAATGCGCCGCCGCGCAAAAACCGGACCGGATCCGGCCCGAGGAACGCGCCGCCGCGCAAAAACCGGAACGGATCCGGCCCGCGGAACGCGCCGCCGCGCAAAAACTGGACCGGATCCGGCCCGCAGTACGCGCCGCCACGCAAAAAACGGACCGGATCCGGCTGGCGGAATGCGCCGCCGCGCAAAAACTGGAGGGGATCCGGCCCGCGGAACGGGCCGCCGCTCAAAAACCGGAGCGGATGGGGGGCGCCGCGCAAAAACCGGACCGGATCTGGCCCGTGGAAAGCACCGCCGCGGAAAAAACGGACCGGATCCGGCCAGCGGAACGCGCCGCCGCGCAAAAACCAGACCGGATCCGGACCGCGGTATGATCCGCCGTGGAAAAAACGGACCGGATCCGGCCCGCGGAACGGGCCGCCGCGCAAAAACCGGACTGGATCCCACACGCGGAATGCGCCACCGAGGAAAAAACGGAAAGGATCCGGCACGCGGAATGCGCCGCCGCGGAAAAAATGGAAAGGATCCGGCCGGCGGAATGCGCCGCCGCGCAAAAAATGGACCGGATCCGGACCGCGGAAGGCTCCACCGCGGAAAAAACGGAAAGGATCCGGCCCGCGGAACGGGCCGCCGTGCAAATAACGGACCGGATCCGGCCGGCGGAATGCGCCACCGCGGAAAAAACGGACCGGATCCGGCCCGCGGAACGGGCCGCCGCGCAAAAACCGGACAGGATCGGGGCCGCCGCTCAAAAACCAGACCGGATACGGACCACGGAATGCGTCGCCGCGCAAAATCCGGACTGGATCTGGCCCGCAGAATGCGCTGCCGCGGAAAAAACGGACCGGATCGGAACTGCAGAACGCGCAAAAACCGCACCGGATCCGTCCCGCGGAACGCGCCGCCGCGCAATAACCGGACCGGATCTGGCCCGCGGAACGCGCCGCCGCGCAAAAACCGGACCGGATCCGGCCCGCGGAACGGGCCGCCGTGCAAAAAACCAACCAGATCCGGCCCGCGGAATGCGCCGCCGCGCAAAAACCGGACCGGATCCGGCCCGCGGAATGCGCCACCGCCCAAAAAACGGACCGGATCGGGCCCGCAGAATGCGCCGCCGCGGAAAAACCGGACCGGATCTGTCCCGCGGAACGCGCTGCCGCGCAAAAACCGGACCGGATCCGGCCCGCGGAATGCGCCGCCGCGCAAAAAATAGACCGGATCCAGCCCGCGGAATGCGCCGCAGCGCAAAAACCGGATCGGATCCAGCCCGCGGAATGCGCCGCCACGGAAAAAACGGACTGGATCCGGCTGGCGGAACGAGCCGCCGCGGAAAAATCGGACCGGATCCTGTCCGCGGAATGCGCCGCCGCGGAAAAACCGGAGCGGATCCGGCCCGCGGAATCCGCCGCCGCGCAAACACCGACCGGATCTGGCCCGCGTAACGCGCCGCTGCGCAAAAAACGGAATGGATCCGGCCCATGGAACGGGCCGCCGCGCAAAAACTGGACCGGATCTGGCCCGCGTAACGCGCCGCCGCGCAAAAACCGGACCGGATCCGGACCGCGGAATGCGCCGCCGCGCAAAAACCGGACCAGATCCGGCCCGCGGAATGCGCCGCCGCGCAAACACCGGACCGGATCTGTCCCGCGTAACGCGCCGCCGCGCAAACAACGGAACGGATCGGCCCGCGGAATGCGCCGCCGCGCAAAAACAGGAACGGATCCGGCCCATGGAACGCGTCGCCGCGCAAAAACCGGACCGGATCCGGCCCGCGGAATGCGCCACCGTGCAAAAACCAGACCGGATCCGGCCCGCGGAATGCGCCGCTGCGCAAAAACCGGACCGGATCCGGCCGGCGGAATTGGCCGCCGCCCAAAAAACGGACCGCATCCGGCCCGTTGCGCAAAAACCGGACCGGATCCGGCCCGCGGAACGGGCCGCCACGCAAAAAACGGACCGGATCCGGCCCGCTGCGCAAAAACCGGACCGGATCCGGCCCGCGGAACGGGCCACCGCGGAAAAACCGGACCAAATCCGGCCCGCCTCGCAAAAACCGGACCGTATACGGCCCTCCGCACAAAAACCGGACCGGATCCCGCCCACTGCGCAAAAACTGGAATGGATCCGGCCCGCGGAACGGGCCGCCGCGCAAAAACCGGACCAAATCCGGACCGCCAAGCAAAAACCAGACTGGATCCGCCCCGCCGTTCAAAAACCGGACCGGATCCGGCCCGCGGAACGCGCCGCCACGCAAAAACCGGACCGGATCCGGCTGGCGGAATGCGCCGCCGCAGAAAAACCGGACCGGATCCGGCCCGCGGAATGCGCCGCCGTGCAAAAACCGGACCGGATCCGGCCCGCGGAACGCGCTGCCGCGCAAAAACCGGACCGGATCCGGCCCATGGAACACGCCGCCGCACAAAAACCGGACCAGATCCGGCCCGCAGAACGGGCCGCCGCGCAAAAACTGGAGGGGATCCGGCCCGCGGAACGCGCCGCCGCGCAAAAACCGGACCGGATCCGGCCTGTGAAACGCGCCGCCGCACAAAAACCGGACCGGATCCGGCCCGCGGAACGGGCCGCCGCGCAAAAACCGGACCGGATCGGGCCCGCGGAACGGGCCGCCATGCAAAAACCGGAGGGGATCCGGCCCGCGGAATGCCCCACCGCGCAAAAAACGGACCGGATCCGGACCGCCACACAAAAACCGGACCGGATCCGGCCCGCAGAACGCGCCGCCGCGCAAAAACCGGACGGGATCCGGCCGGCGGAACGAGCCGCCGCGCAAAAACCAGACCGGATCCGGCCCACGGAATGTGCCGCCGCGCAAAATCCGGACCGGATCCGGCCCGCGGAATGCGCCGCCGCGGAAAAACAGGACCAGATCTGGCCCGTGTAACGCGCCGCCGCGCAAAAACCGGAGCGGATCCGGCCCGCGGAATGCGCCGCTGCGCAAAAACCGGAACGGATCCGGCCCATGGAACGCGCCGCCACGCAAAAACCGGACCGGATCCGGCCCATGGAACGCGCCGCCGTGCAAAAACCGGACCAGATCCGGCCCGCTGGAAGCGCCGCCGCAGAAAAAACGGACCGGATCCGACCCGCAGAATGCGCCGCCGCGAAAAAAATGGACCGGATCCGGCCCACGGAATGCGCCGCTGCGCAAAAAATGGACCGGATCTGTCCCGCGGAAAAAACAGACTGGATCCGGCCCACAGAATGCGCCGCCGCGGAAAAAACGGACCGAATCTGGACCGCCGCACAAAAACCGGACCAGATCCGGCCCGCGGAATGCTCCGCAGTGGAAAAAACAGACCGGATCCGGCCAGCGGAACGCACCGCCGCGTAAAAACCGCACGGGATCCGGCCAGCGGAACGCGCCGCCGTGCAAAAACCGGACTGGATCCGGCCCGCGGAACGCGCCGCCGCGCAAACACCAGACCGGATATGGCCCGCGGAATGCGCCGCCGCGGAAAAACAGGACCGGATCTGGCCAGTGTAACGCGCCGCCGCGCAAAAACCGGAGAGGATCCGGCCCGCGGAACGCGCCGCCGCGCAAAAAATGGACCGGATCCGGCCCGCGGAATGCGCCGCCGCGCAAAAACCGGACTGGATCCGGCCCATGGAACGCGCCGCCGCGCAAAAACCGGACCGGATCCGGCCCATGGAACGCGCCGCCGTGCAAAAAACGGACCGAATCCGGCCCGCGGAAAGCGCCGCCGCGGAAAAAACGGACCGGATCCGGCCCGCGGAATACGCCGCCGTGCAAAATTCGGACCGGATCCAGCCCATGGAACGCGCCGCCGCGCAAAAAATGGACCGGATCCGACCCGCGGAACGCGCCGCCGTGCAAAAACCGGATCGAATCTGGCCCGCGGAATGGGACGCTGCGCAAAAACAGGACCGGATCCGGCCCGTGGAATGCGCCGCCGCGCAAAAACCGGACCGGACCGGATCCGGCCCGCGGAATGGGACGCTGCGCAAAAACCGGACCGGATCCGGCCCGCGGAATGCGCCGCCGCGCAAAAACCGGACCGGACCGGATCCGGCCCGCGGAATGCGCCGCTGCGGAAAAAACGGACCGGATCCGGCCGGCGGAATGCGCCGCCGCACAAAAACCGGACCGGATCCGGCCGGCGGAATGCGCCGCCGCAGAAAAAATGAAAAGGATCCGGCCCGCGGAACGGGCCGCCGTGCAAAAATCAGACCGGATCCGGCCCGCGGAATGCGCCGCCGCGGAAAAACCGGACAGGTTCCGGATCGCCGCAAAAAACCGGACCTGATCCGACCCGCGGGACGCGCCGCAGTGGAAAAAACAGACCGGATCCAGCCCGCGGAACGAGCCGCCGTGGAAAAAACGGACCGGATCCGGCCGGCGGAACGAGCCGCCGCACAAAACTGGACCGGATCCGGCCCGCGGAATGCGCCGCTGCGCAAAAACCGGACCGTATCCGGCCCGCGGAACGGGCCGCCGCGCAAAAACCGGACAGGATCGGGGCTGCCGTGCAAAAAACGGACAGGATCCGGCCTGCGGGAAGCACCGCCGCGGAAAAAACGGACCGGATCCGGCCAGCGGAACGCGCCGCCGCGCAAAAACCAGACCGGATCCGGACCGCGGAATACGCCGCCGTGGAAAAAACGGACCGGATCCGGCCCGCGGAACGCGCCGCCGCGCAAAAACCGGACTGGATCTGGCCCGCAGAATGCGCCGCCGCGGAAAAAACGGACCGGATCGGAACTGCAGAACGCGCAAAAACCGCACCGGATCCGTCCCGCGGAACGCGCCGCCGCGCAATAACCGGACCGGATCTGGCCCGCGGAATGCGTCGCCTTGCAAAAACCGGACCGTATCCGGCCGGCGGAATGCGCCGCCGCGGAAAAAACGGACCGGATCCGGCCCGCGGAACGCGCCGCAGTGGAAAATACAGACCGATCCGTCCCATGGAATGCGCCGCCGCGCAAAAACCGGACGGGATGCGGCCGGCAGAATGCGCCGCCGCGCAAAAACCGGACCGGATCCGGCCGGCGGAATGCGCCGCCGCGGAAAAAACGGACCGGATCCGGCCTGCGGAATGCGCTGCTGCGCAAAAACCGGACCAGACCCGGCCCACGGAACGCGCCGCCACACAATAACCGGACCGGATCAGGCCCGCGGAACGCGCTGCCGCGCAAAAACCGGACCGGATCCGGCCCGTAGAATGCGCCGCCACGCAAAAAATGGACCGGATCCGGCCCATGGAACGCGCCGCCGCGCAAAAACCGGACCGGATCTGGCCCGCGGAACGCGCCGCCGCGCAAAAAACGGAAAGGATCCGGACCGCGGAAGGGGCCGCCGCGGAAAAAACGGACCGGATCCGGCCCGCGGAAAGCGCCACCCCGGAAAAAACGGACCGGATCCGGCCCGCGGAACGCGCCGCCGCGCAAAAAACGGACCAGATCCGGCCGGCGGAACGAGCCGCCGCGCAAAAATCGGACCGGATCCGGCCCGCGGAACGCGCTGCCGCGGAAAAAACGGACCGTATCCGGCCCGCAGAATGCGCCGCCGGCAAACAGCAGACCGGATCTGGCCCGCGTAATGCGCCGCCGCGCAAAATACGGACCGGATCCGGCCCGCGGACCGGGCCGCCGCGCAAAAACCGGACCGGATCTGGCCCGCGTAACGCGCCGCTGCGCAAAAACCGGACCGGATCCGGCCCGCGGAATGCGCCACCGTGGAAAAAACGGACCGGATCCGGACCGCGGAATGCGCCGCCGCGAAAAAACCGGACCGGATCCGGCCCACGGAATGCGCCGCCGCGCAAAAAGCGGACCGGATCCGGCCCGCGGTACGCGCCGCCGCGCAAAAAACGGACCGGATCCGGCTGGCGGAATGCGCCGCCGCAGAAAAACCGGACCGGATCCGGACTGCAGAACGCGCAAAAACCGGACCGGATCCGGCCCATGGAACGCGCCGCCGCGCAATAACCGGACCGGATCCGGACCGCGGAACGCGCCGCCGCGCAAAAACCGGATCGGATCCGGCCCGCGGAATGCACCGCCACGCAAAAACCGGATCGGATCCGGCCCGCGGAACGCCCTGCCGTGGAAAAAATGGACCGGATCCGGCCCGCAGAATGCGCCGCCGCGAAAAAACCGGACCGGAACTGGCCCGCGGAACGCGCCGCCGCGGAAAAACCGGACCGGATACGGCCCGCGGAATGGGACGCTGCGCAAAAACCGGACCGGATCCGGCCCACGGAATGTGCCGCCGCGCAAAAACCGGACCGGATCCGGCCGGCGGAATGCGCCGCCGCGGAAAAAATGGAAAGGATCCGGCCCGCGGAACGGGCCGCCGTGCAAAAATCAGACCGGATCGGGCCCGCCGAATGCGCCGCCGCACAAAAACCGGAACAGATCCGGCCCGCGGAATGCACCGCCGCGCAAAAAACGGACCGGTTCCGGAGCGCCGCAAAAAACCGGACCTGATCCGACCCGCGGGACGCGCCGCAGTGGAAAAAACAGACCGTATCCGGCCCGCGGGACGCGCCGCAGTGGAAAAAACGGACCGGATCCGGCCAGCGGAACGCGCCGCCGCGCAAAAACCGGACCGGATCCGGCCCGCGGAACGCGCCGCCGCGCAAAAACCGGACCGGATCCGGCTGGCGGAACGCGCCGCCGCACAAAAACCGGATTGGATCCGGCCCGCAGAACGGGCCGCCGTGCAAAAAACGGAACAGATCCGGCCCGCGGAATGCGCCGCCGCGCAAAAACCGGACCGGATCCGGCCCGCGGAATGCGCCACCGCCCAAAAAACGGACCGGATCCAGACCGCCACACAAAAACCGGACGGGATCGGGCAGGCGGAACGAGCCGCCGCGCAAAAACCGGAGGGGATCCGGCCGGCGGAACGAGCCGCCGCGCAAAAACCGGACAGGATCCGGCCAGCGGAAAGCGCCGCCGCGCAAAAACCGGAGCGGATGCGGCCCGCGGAATGCGCCGCCGCGCAAAAACCGGAACAGATCCGGTTTATGGAACGCGACGCCGCGCAAAAACTGGACCTGATCAGGCCCGCGGAACGCGCCGCCGCGCAAAAACCGGACAGGATCCGGCCAGCGGAACGCGCCGCCACACAATAACCGGACCGGATCAGGCCCGCGGAACGCGCTGCCGCGCAAAAACCGGACCGGATCTGGCCCGTAGAATGCGCCGCCACGCAAAAAATGGACCGGGTCCGGCTCATGGAACGCGCCGCTGCGCAAAAACCGGACCGGATCTGGCCCGCGGAACGCGCCGCCGCGCAAAAAACGGAAAGGATCCGGACCGCGGAAGGGGCCGCCGCGGAAAAAACGGACCGGATCCGGCCCGCGGAAAGCGCCACCCCGGAAAAAACGGACCGGATCCGGCCCGCGGAACGCGCCGCCGCGCAAAAAACGGACCGGATCCGGCCGGCGGAACGAGCCGCCGCGCAAAAATCGGACCGGATCCGGCCCGCGGAACGCGCTGCCGCGGAAAAAACGGACCGTATCCGGCCCGCAGAATGCGCCGCCGGCAAACAGCAGACCGGATCTGGCCCGCGTAATGCGCCGCCGCGCAAAAAACGGACCGGATCCGGCCCATGGAACGCGCCGCCGCGCAAAAACCGGACCGGATCTGGCCCGCGTAACGCGCCGCTGCGCAAAAACCGGACCGGATCCGGCCCGCGGAATGCGCCACCGTGGAAAAAACGGACCGGATCCGGACCGCGGAATGCGCCGCCGCGAAAAAACCGGACCGGATCCGGCCCACGGAATGCGCCGCCGCGCAAAAAGCGGACCGGATCCGGCCCGCGGTACGCGCCGCCGCGCAAAAAATGGACCGGATACGGCTGGCGGAATGCGCCGCCGCGGAAAAACCGGACCGGATCCAGACTGCAGAACGCGCAAAAACCGGACCGGATCCGGCCCATGGAACGCGCCGCCGCGCAATAACCGGATCGGATCCGGCCCGCGGAATGCACCGCCACGCAAAAACCGGATTGGATCCGGCCCGCGGAACGCCCTGCCGTGGAAAAAATGGACCGGATCCGGCCCGCAGAATGCGCCGCCGCGCAAAAACCGGACCGGAACTGGCCCGCGGAACGCGCCGCCGCGGAAAAACCGGACCGGATACGGCCCGCGGAATGGGACGCTGCGCAAAAACCGGACCGGATCCGGCCCACGGAATGTGCCGCCGCGCAAAAACCGGACCGGATCCGGCCGGCGGAATGCGCCGCCGCGGAAAAAATGGAAAGGATCCGGCCCGCGGAACGGGCCGCCGTGCAAAAATCAGACCGGATCCGGCCCGCGGAACAGGCCGCCGTGCAAAAATCAGACCGGATCCGGCCCGCGGAATGCACCGCCGCGCAAAAAACGGACCGGTTCCGGACCGCCGCAAATAACCGGACCTGATCCGACCCGCGGGACGCGCCGCAGTGGAAAAAACAGACCGGATCCGGCCCGCGGGACGCGCCGCAGTGGAAAAAACAGACCGGATCCGGCCCGCGGAACGCGCCGCCGCGGAAAAAACGGACCGCATCCGGCCCGCGGAACGCGCCGCCGCGCAAAACCGGACCGGATCCGGCCCGCGGAACGCGCCGCCGCGCAAAAACCGGATCGGATCCGGCCCGCGGAATGCACCGCCACGCAAAAACCGGATCGGATCCGGCCCGCGGAACGCCGTGCCGTGGAAAAAATGGACCGGATCCGGCCCGCAGAATGCGCCGCCGCGCAAAAACCGGACCGGAACTGGCCCGCGGAACGCGCCGCCGCGGAAAAACCGGACCGGATCCGGCCCGCGGAATGCGCCGCCGCGCAAAAACCGGACCGGATCCGGCCCGCGGAATGCGCCGCTGCGGAAAAAACCGACCGGATCCGGCCCACGGAATGTGCCGCCGCGCAAAAACCGGACGGGATCCGGCCGGCGGAATGCGCCGCCGCGGAAAAAATGGAAAGGATCCGGCCCGCGGAACGGGCCGCCGTGCAAAAATCAGACCGGATCCGGCCCGCGGAATGCGCCGCCGCACAAAAACCGGACCAGATCCGGCCCGCGGAATGCACCCCCGCGCAAAAAACGGACCGGTTCCGGACCGCCGCAAAAAACCGGACCTGATCCGACCCGCGGGACGCGCCGCAGTGGAAAAAACAGACCGGATCCGGCCCGCGGGACGCACCGCAGTGGAAAAAACAGACCGGATCCGGCCCGCGGAACGCGTTGCCGCGGAAAAAACGGACCGGATCCGGCCGGCGGAACGAGCCGCCGCACAAAACTGGACCGGATCCGGCACGCAGAATGCGCCGCAGCGCAAACACCGGACCGGATCTGGCCCGCGGAATGCGCCGCCGCGCAAAAACCGGACCGGATCCGGCCCGAGGAACGCGCCGCCGCGCAAAAACCGGACCGGATCCGGCCCGCGGAACGCGCCGCCGCGCAAAAACTGGACCGGATCCGGCCCGCAGTACGCGCCGCCACGCAAAAAACGGACCGGATCCGGCTGGCGGAATGCGCCGCCGCGCAAAAACTGGAGGGGATCCGGCCCGCGGAACGGGCCGCCGCTCAAAAACCGGAGCGGATGGGGGGCGCCGCGCAAAAACCGGACCGGATCTGGCCCGCGGAAAGCACCGCCGCGGAAAAAACGGACCGGATCCGGCCAGCGGAACGCGCCGCCGCGCAAAAACCAGACCGGATCCGGACCGCGGTATGATCCGCCGTGGAAAAAACGGACCGGATCCGGCCCGCGGAACGGGCCGCCGCGCAAAAACCGGACTGGATCCCACACGCGGAATGCGCCACCGAGGAAAAAACGGAAAGGATCCGGCACGCGGAATGCGCCGCCGCGGAAAAAATGGAAAGGATCCGGCCGGCGGAATGCGCCGCCGCGCAAAAAATGGACCGGATCCGGACCGCGGAAGGCTCCACCGCGGAAAAAACGGAAAGGATCCGGCCCGCGGAACGGGCCGCCGTGCAAATAACGGACCGGATCCGGCCGGCGGAATGCGCCACCGCGGAAAAAACGGACCGGATCCGGCCCGCGGAACGGGCCGCCGCGCAAAAACCGGACAGGATCGGGGCCGCCGCTCAAAAACCAGACCGGATACGGACCACGGAATGCGTCGCCGCGCAAAATCCGGACTGGATCTGGCCCGCAGAATGCGCTGCCGCGGAAAAAACGGACCGGATCGGAACTGCAGAACGCGCAAAAACCGCACCGGATCCGTCCCGCGGAACGCGCCGCCGCGCAAAAAATGGACCGGATCCGGCCCGCGGAACGCGCCGCCGCGCAAATACCGGACCGGATCCGACCCGCAGAATGCGCCGCCGCGCAAAAAATGGACCGGATCCGGCCCACGGAATGCGCCGCCGCGCAAAAAATGGACCGGATCTGTCCCGCGTAACGCGCATCAGCGCAAAAAATGGACTGGATGCGGCCCGCGGAAAAAACAGACTGGATCCAGCCCACAGAATGCACCGCCGCGGAAAAAACGGACCGGATCTGGACCGCCGCACAAAAACCGGACCAGATCCGGCCCGCGGAATGCTCCGCAGTGGAAAAAACCGGACCGGATCCGGCCCGCGGAACGCACCGCCGCGCAAAAACCGCACGGGATCCGGCCCGCGGAACGCGCCGCCGCGCAAACACCAGACCGGATCTGGCCCGCGGAATGCGCCGCCGCGGAAAAACAGGACCGGATCTGGCCCGTGTAATGCGCCGCTGCGCAAAAACCGGAGCGGATCCGGCCCGCGGAATGCGCCGCCGCGCAAAAAATGCACCGGATCCGGCCCACGGAATGCGCCGCCGCGCAAAAACCGGACTGGATCCGGCCCATGGAACGCGCCGCCGCGCAAAAACCGGACCGGATCCGGCCCATGGAACGCGCCGCCGTGCAAAAAACGGACCGGATCCGGCCCGCGGAAAGCGCCGCCGCGGAAAAAACGGACCGGATCCGGCCAGCGCAACGCGCCGCCGTGCAAAATTCGGACCGGATCCAGCCCACGGAATGCGCCGCCGCGGAAAAAACGTACCGGATCCGGCCCATGGAACGCGCCGCCGCGCAAAAACCGGACCGCATCCGGCCCGCGGAACGCGCCGCCGCGCAAAACCGGACCGGATCCGGCCCGCGGAACGCGCCGCCGCGCAAAAACCGGATCGGATCCGGCCCGCGGAATGCACCGCCACGCAAAAACCGGATCGGATCCGGCCCGCGGAACGCCGTGCCGTGGAAAAAATGGACCGGATCCGGCCCGCAGAATGCGCCGCCGCGCAAAAACCGGACCGGAACTGGCCCGCGGAACGCGCCGCCGCGGAAAAACCGGACCGGATCCGGCCCGCGGAATGCGCCGCCGCGCAAAAACCGGACCGGATCCGGCCCGCGGAATGCGCCGCTGCGGAAAAAACCGACCGGATCCGGCCCACGGAATGTGCCGCCGCGCAAAAACCGGACCGGATCCGGCCGGCGGAATGCGCCGCCGCGGAAAAAATGGAAAGGATCCGGCCCGCGGAACGGGCCGCCGTGCAAAAATCAGACCGGATCCGGCCCGCGGAACGCGCCGCCGCGCAAAAACCGGATCGGATCCGGCCCGCGGAATGCACCGCCACGCAAAAACCGGATCGGATCCGGCCCGCGGAACGCCGTGCCGTGGAAAAAATGGACCGGATCCGGCCCGCAGAATGCGCCGCCGCGCAAAAACCGGACCGGAACTGGCCCGCGGAACGCGCCGCCGCGGAAAAACCGGACCGGATCCGGCCCGCGGAATGCGCCGCCGCGCAAAAACCGGACCGGATCCGGCCCGCGGAATGCGCCGCTGCGGAAAAAACCGACCGGATCCGGCCCACGGAATGTGCCGCCGCGCAAAACCGGACCGGATCCGGCCCGCGGAACGCGCCGCCGCGCAAAAACCGGATCGGATCCGGCCCGCGGAATGCACCGCCACGCAAAAACCGGATCGGATCCGGCCCGCGGAACGCCGTGCCGTGGAAAAAATGGACCGGATCCGGCCCGCAGAATGCGCCGCCGCGCAAAAACTGGACCGGAACTGGCCCGCGGAACGCGCCGCCGCGGAAAAACCGGACCGGATCCGGCCCGCGGAATGCGCCGCCGCGCAAAAACCGGACCGGATCCGGCCCGCGGAATGCGCCGCTGCGGAAAAAACCGACCGGATCCGGCCCACGGAATGTGCCGCCGCGCAAAAACCGGACCGGATCCGGCCGGCGGAATGCGCCGCCGCGGAAAAAATGGAAAGGATCCGGCCCGCGGAACGGGCCGCCGTGCAAAAATCAGACCGGATCCGGCCCGCGGAACGCGCCGCCGCACAAAAACCGGACCAGATCCGGCCCGCGGAATGCACCGCCGCGCAAAAAACGGACCGGTTCCGGACCGCCGCAAAAAACCGGACCTGATCCGACCCGCGGGACGCGCCGCAGTGGAAAAAACAGACCGGATCCGGCCCGCGGGACGCACCGCAGTGGAAAAAACAGACCGGATCCGGCCCGCGGAACGCGTTGCCGCGGAAAAAACGGACCGGATCCGGCCGGCGGAACGAGCCGCCGCACAAAACTGGACCGGATCCAGCACGCAGAATGCGCCGCAGCGCAAACACCGGACCGGATCCGGCCCGAGGAACGCGCCGCCGCGCAAAAACCGGAACGGATCTGGCCCGCGGAACGCGCCGCCGCGCAAAAACTGGACCGGATCCGGCCCGCAGTACGCGCCGCCACGCAAAAAACGGACCGGATCCGGCTGGCGGAATGCGCCGCCGCGCAAAAACTGGAGGGGATCCGGCCCGCGGAACGGGCCGCCGCTCAAAAACCGGAGCGGATGGGGGGCGCCGCGCAAAAACCGGACCGGATCTGGCCCGCGGAAAGCACCGCCGCGGAAAAAACGGACCGGATCCGGCCAGCGGAACGCGCCGCCGCGCAAAAACCAGACCGGATCCGGACCGCGGTATGATCCGCCGTGGAAAAAACGGACCGGATCCGGCCCGCGGAACGGGCCGCCGCGCAAAAACCGGACTGGATCCCACACGCGGAATGCGCCACCGAGGAAAAAACGGAAAGGATCCGGCACGCGGAATGCGCCGCCGCGGAAAAAATGGAAAGGATCCGGCCGGCGGAATGCGCCGCCGCGCAAAAAATGGACCGGATCCGGACCGCGGAAGGCTCCACCGCGGAAAAAACGGAAAGGATCCGGCCCGCGGAACGGGCCGCCGTGCAAATAACGGACCGGATCCGGCCGGCGGAATGCGCCACCGCGGAAAAAACGGACCGGATCCGGCCCGCGGAACGGGCCGCCGCGCAAAAACCGGACAGGATCGGGGCCGCCGCTCAAAAACCAGACCGGATACGGACCACGGAATGCGTCGCCGCGCAAAATCCGGACTGGATCTGGCCCGCAGAATGCGCTGCCGCGGAAAAAACGGACCGGATCGGAACTGCAGAACGCGCAAAAACCGCACCGGATCCGTCCCGCGGAACGCGCCGCCGCGCAATAACCGGACCGGATCTGGCCCGCGGAACGCGCCGCCGCGCAAAAACCGGACCGGATCCGGCCCGCGGAACGGGCCGCCGTGCAAAAAACCAACCAGATCCGGCCCGCGGAATGCGCCGCCGCGCAAAAACCGGACCGGATCCGGCCCGCGGAATGCGCCACCGCCCAAAAAACGGACCGGATCGGGCCCGCAGAATGCGCCGCCGCGGAAAAACCGGACCGGATCTGTCCCGCGGAACGCGCTGCTGCGCAAAAACCGGACCGGATCCGGCCCGCGGAATGCGCCGCCGCGCAAAAAATAGACCGGATCCAGCCCGCGGAATGCGCCGCAGCGCAAAAACCGGATCGGATCCAGCCCGCGGAATGCGCCGCCACGGAAAAAACGGACTGGATCCGGCTGGCGGAACGAGCCGCCGCGGAAAAATCAGACCGGATCCTGTCCGCGGAATGCGCCGCCGCGGAAAAACCGGAGCGGATCCGGCCCGCGGAATCCGCCGCCGCGCAAACACCGACCGGATCTGGCCCGCGTAACGCGCCGCTGCGCAAAAAACGGAACGGATCCGGCCCATGGAACGGGCCGCCGCGCAAAAACTGGACCGGATCTGGCCCGCGTAACGCGCCGCCGCGCAAAAACCGGACCGGATCCGGACCGCGGAATGCGCCGCCGCGCAAAAAGCGGACCAGATCCGGCCCGCGGAATGCGCCGCCGCGCAAACACCGGACCGGATCTGTCCCGCGTAACGCGCCGCCGCGCAAACAACGGAACGGATCGGCCCGCGGAATGCGCCGCCGCGCAAAAACAGGAACGGATCCGGCCCATGGAACGCGTCGCCGCGCAAAAACCGGAGCGGATCCGGCCCGCGGAATGCGCCACCGTGCAAAAACCAGACCGGATCCGGCCCGCGGAATGCGCCGCTGCGCAAAAACCGGACCGGATCCGGCCGGCGGAATTGGCCGCCGCCCAAAAAACGGACCGCATCCGGCCCGTTGCGCAAAAACCGGACCGGATCCGGCCCGCGGAACGGGCCGCCACGCAAAAAACGGACCGGATCCGGCCCGCTGCGCAAAAACCGGACCGGATCCGGCCCGCGGAACGGGCCACCGCGGAAAAACCGGACCAAATCCGGCCCGCCTCGCAAAAACCGGACCGTATACGGCCCTCCGCACAAAAACCGGACCGGATCCCGCCCACTGCGCAAAAACTGGAATGGATCCGGCCCGCGGAACGGGCCGCCGCGCAAAAACCGGACCAAATCCGGACCGCCAAGCAAAAACCAGACTGGATCCGCCCCGCCGTTCAAAAACCGGACCGGATCCGGCCCGCGGAACGCGCCGCCGCGCAAACACCAGACCGGATCTGGCCCGCGGAATGCGCCGCCGCAGAAAAACCGGACCGGATCCGGCCCGCGGAATGCGCCGCCGTGCAAAAACCGGACCGGATCCGGCCCGCGGAACGCGCTGCCGCGCAAAAACCGGACCGGATCCGGCCCATGGAACGCGCCGCCGCACAAAAACCGGACCAGATCCGGCCCGCAGAACGGGCCGCCGCGCAAAAACTGGAGGGGATCCGGCCCGCGGAACGCGCCGCCGCGCAAAAACCGGACCGGATCCGGCCTGTGAAACGCGCCGCCGCACAAAAACCGGACCGGATCCGGCCCGCGGAACGGGCCGCCGCGCAAAAACCGGACCGGATCGGGCCCGCGGAACGGGCCGCCATGCAAAAACCGGAGGGGATCCGGCCCGCGGAATGCCCCACCGCGCAAAAAACGGACCGGATCCGGACCGCCACACAAAAACCGGACCGGATCCGGCCCGCAGAACGCGCCGCCGCGCAAAAACCGGACGGGATCCGGCCGGCGGAACGAGCCGCCGCGCAAAAACCAGACCGGATCCGGCCCACGGAATGTGCCGCCGCGCAAAATCCGGACCGGATCCGGCCCGCGGAATGCGCCGCCGCGGAAAAACAGGACCAGATCTGGCCCGTGTAACGCGCCGCCGCGCAAAAACCGGAGCGGATCCGGCCCGCGGAATGCGCCGCTGCGCAAAAACCGGAACGGATCCGGCCCATGGAACGCGCCGCCACGCAAAAACCGGACCGGATCCGGCCCATGGAACGCGCCGCCGTGCAAAAACCGGACCAGATCCGGCCCGCTGGAAGCGCCGCCGCAGAAAAAACGGACCGGATCCGACCCGCAGAATGCGCCGCCGCGAAAAAAATGGACCGGATCCGGCCCACGGAATGCGCCGCTGCGCAAAAAATGGACCGGATCTGTCCCGCGGAAAAAACAGACTGGATCCGGCCCACAGAATGCGCCGCCGCGGAAAAAACGGACCGAATCTGGACCGCCGCACAAAAACCGGACCAGATCCGGCCCGCGGAATGCTCCGCAGTGGAAAAAACAGACCGGATCCGGCCAGCGGAACGCACCGCCGCGTAAAAACCGCACGGGATCCGGCCAGCGGAACGCGCCGCCGTGCAAAAACCGGACTGGATCCGGCCCGCGGAACGCGCCGCCGCGCAAACACCAGACCGGATATGGCCCGCGGAATGCGCCGCCGCGGAAAAACAGGACCGGATCTGGCCAGTGTAACGCGCCGCCGCGCAAAAACCGGAGAGGATCCGGCCCGCGGAACGCGCCGCCGCGCAAAAAATGGACCGGATCCGGCCCGCGGAATGCGCCGCCGCGCAAAAACCGGACTGGATCCGGCCCATGGAACGCGCCGCCGCGCAAAAACCGGACCGGATCCGGCCCATGGAACGCGCCGCCGTGCAAAAAACGGACCGAATCCGGCCCGCGGAAAGCGCCGCCACGGAAAAAACGGACCGGATCCGGCCCGCGGAACACGCCGCCGTGCAAAATTCGGACCGGATCCAGCCCACGGAATGCGCCGCCGCGGAAAAAACGGACCGGATCCAGCCCATGGAACGCGCCGCCGCGCAAAAAATGGACCGGATCCGACCCGCGGAACGCGCCGCCGTGCAAAAACCGGATCGAATCTGGCCCGCGGAATGGGACGCTGCGCAAAAACAGGACCGGATCCGGCCCGTGGAATGCGCCGCCGCGCAAAAACCGGACCGGACCGGATCCGGCCCGCGGAATGGGACGCTGCGCAAAAACCGGACCGGATCCGGCCCGCGGAATGCGCCGCCGCGCAAAAACCGGACCGGACCGGATCCGGCCCGCGGAATGCGCCGCTGCGGAAAAAACGGACCGGATCCGGCCGGCGGAATGCGCCGCCGCACAAAAACCGGACCGGATCCGGCCGGCGGAATGCGCCGCCGCAGAAAAAATGAAAAGGATCCGGCCCGCGGAACGGGCCGCCGTGCAAAAATCAGACCGGATCCGGCCCGCGGAATGCGCCGCCGCGGAAAAACCGGACAGGTTCCGGATCGCCGCAAAAAACCGGACCTGATCCGACCCGCGGGACGCGCCGCAGTGGAAAAAACAGACCGGATCCAGCCCGCGGAACGAGCCGCCGTGGAAAAAACGGACCGGATCCGGCCGGCGGAACGAGCCGCCGCACAAAACTGGACCGGATCCGGCCCGCGGAATGCGCCGCTGCGCAAAAACCGGACCGTATCCGGCCCGCGGAACGGGCCGCCGCGCAAAAACCGGACAGGATCGGGGCTGCCGTGCAAAAAACGGACAGGATCCGGCCTGCGGGAAGCACCGCCGCGGAAAAAACGGACCGGATCCGGCCAGCGGAACGCGCCGCCGCGCAAAAACCAGACCGGATCCGGACCGCGGAATACGCCGCCGTGGAAAAAACGGACCGGATCCGGCCCGCGGAACGCGCCGCCGCGCAAAAACCGGACTGGATCTGGCCCGCAGAATGCGCCGCCGCGGAAAAAACGGACCGGATCGGAACTGCAGAACGCGCAAAAACCGCACCGGATCCGTCCCGCGGAACGCGCCGCCGCGCAATAACCGGACCGGATCTGGCCCGCGGAATGCGTCGCCTTGCAAAAACCGGACCGTATCCGGCCCGCGGAATGCGCCGCCGCGGAAAAAACGGAAAGGATCCAGCCCGCATAACGCTCCGCCGCGCAAAATCCGTACCGGATCTGGCCCGCGGAACGTGCCGCCGCGGAAAAAACCGGACCAGACCCGGCCCAGGGAATGCGCCGCCGCGCAAAAAACGGACCGGATCCGGCCCGCGGAACGCGCCGCAGTGGAAAATACAGACCGATCCGTCCCATGGAATGCGCCGCCGCGCAAAAACCGGACGGGATGCGGCCGGCAGAATGCGCCGCCGCGCAAAAACCGGACCGGATCCGGCCGGCGGAATGCGCCGCCGCGGAAAAAACGGACCGGATCCGGCCTGCGGAATGCGCTGCTGCGCAAAAACCGGACCAGACCCGGCCCACGGAACGCGCCGCCACACAATAACCGGACCGGATCAGGCCCGCGGAACGCGCTGCCGCGCAAAAACCGGACCGGATCCGGCCCGTAGAATGCGCCGCCACGCAAAAAATGGACCGGGTCCGGCCCATGGAACGCGCCGCCGCGCAAAAACCGGACCGGATCTGGCCCGCGGAACGCGCCGCCGCGCAAAAAACGGAAAGGATCCGGACCGCGGAAGGGGCCGCCGCGGAAAAAACGGACCGGATCCGGCCCGCGGAAAGCGCCACCCCGGAAAAAAACGGACCGGATCCGGCCCGCGGAACGCGCCGCCGCGCAAAAAACGGACCAGATCCGGCCGGCGGAACGAGCCGCCGCGCAAAAATCGGACCGGATCCGGCCCGCGGAACGCGCTGCCGCGGAAAAAACGGACCGTATCCGGCCCGCAGAATGCGCCGCCGGCAAACAGCAGACCGGATCCGGCCCACGGAATGCGCCGCCGCGCAAAAAGCGGACCGGATCCGGCCCGCGGTACGCGCCGCCGCGCAAAAAACGGACCGGATCCGGCTGGCGGAATGCGCCGCCGCAGAAAAACCGGACCGGATCCGGACTGCAGAACGCGCAAAAACCGGACCGGATCCGGCCCATGGAACGCGCCGCCGCGCAATAACCGGACCGGATCCGGACCGCGGAACGCGCCGCCGCGCAAAAACCGGATCGGATCCGGCCCGCGGAATGCACCGCCACGCAAAAACCGGATCGGATCCGGCCCGCGGAACGCCCTGCCGTGGAAAAAATGGACCGGATCCGGCCCGCAGAATGCGCCGCCGCGAAAAAACCGGACCGGAACTGGCCCGCGGAACGCGCCGCCGCGGAAAAACCGGACCGGATACGGCCCGCGGAATGGGACGCTGCGCAAAAACCGGACCGGATCCGGCCCACGGAATGTGCCGCCGCGCAAAAACCGGACCGGATCCGGCCGGCGGAATGCGCCGCCGCGGAAAAAATGGAAAGGATCCGGCCCGCGGAACGGGCCGCCGTGCAAAAATCAGACCGGATCGGGCCCGCCGAATGCGCCGCCGCACAAAAACCGGAACAGATCCGGCCCGCGGAATGCACCGCCGCGCAAAAAACGGACCGGTTCCGGAGCGCCGCAAAAAACCGGACCTGATCCGACCCGCGGGACGCGCCGCAGTGGAAAAAACAGACCGTATCCGGCCCGCGGGACGCGCCGCAGTGGAAAAAACGGACCGGATCCGGCCAGCGGAACGCGCCGCCGCGCAAAAACCGGACCGGATCCGGCCCGCGGAACGCGCCGCCGCGCAAAAACCGGACCGGATCCGGCTGGCGGAACGCGCCGCCGCACAAAAACCGGATTGGATCCGGCCCGCAGAACGGGCCGCCGTGCAAAAAACGGTACAGATCCGGCCCGCGGAATGCGCCGCCGCGCAAAAACCGGACCGGATCCGGCCCGCGGAATGCGCCACCGCCCAAAAAACGGACCGGATCCGGACCGCCACACAAAAACCGGACGGGATCGGGCAGGCGGAACGAGCCGCCGCGCAAAAACCGGAGGGGATCCGGCCGGCGGAACGAGCCGCCGCGCAAAAACCGGACAGGATCCGGCCAGCGGAAAGCGCCGCCGCGCAAAAACCGGAGCGGATGCGGCCCGCGGAATGCGCCGCCGCGCAAAAACCGGAACAGATCCGGTTTATGGAACGCGACGCCGCGCAAAAACTGGACCTGATCAGGCCCGCGGAACGCGCCGCCGCGCAAAAACCGGACCGGATCCGGCCAGCGGAACGCGCCGCCACACAATAACCGGACCGGATCAGGCCCGCGGAACGCGCTGCCGCGCAAAAACCGGACCGGATCCGGCCCGTAGAATGCGCCGCCACGCAAAAAATGGACCGGGTCCGGCTCATGGAACGCGCCGCTGCGCAAAAACCGGACCGGATCTGGCCCGCGGAACGCGCCGCCGCGCAAAAAACGGAAAGGATCCGGACCGCGGAAGGGGCCGCCGCGGAAAAAACGGACCGGATCCGGCCCGCGGAAAGCGCCACCCCGGAAAAAACGGACCGGATCCGGCCCGCGGAACGCGCCGCCGCGCAAAAAACGGACCGGATCCGGCCGGCGGAACGAGCCGCCGCGCAAAAATCGGACCGGATCCGGCCCGCGGAACGCGCTGCCGCGGAAAAAACGGACCGTATCCGGCCCGCAGAATGCGCCGCCGGCAAACAGCAGACCGGATCTGGCCCGCGTAATGCGCCGCCGCGCAAAAAACGGACCGGATCCGGCCCATGGAACGCGCCGCCGCGCAAAAACCGGACCGGATCTGGCCCGCGTAACGCGCCGCTGCGCAAAAACCGGACCGGATCCGGCCCGCGGAATGCGCCACCGTGGAAAAAACGGACCGGATCCGGACCGCGGAATGCGCCGCCGCGAAAAAACCGGACCGGATCCGGCCCACGGAATGCGCCGCCGCGCAAAAAGCGGACCGGATCCGGCCCGCGGTACGCGCCGCCGCGCAAAAAATGGACCGGATACGGCTGGCGGAATGCGCCGCCGCGGAAAAACCGGACCGGATCCAGACTGCAGAACGCGCAAAAACCGGACCGGATCCGGCCCATGGAACGCGCCGCCGCGCAATAACCGGATCGGATCCGGCCCGCGGAATGCACCGCCACGCAAAAACCGGATTGGATCCGGCCCGCGGAACGCCCTGCCGTGGAAAAAATGGACCGGATCCGGCCCGCAGAATGCGCCGCCGCGCAAAAACCGGACCGGAACTGGCCCGCGGAACGCGCCGCCGCGGAAAAACCGGACCGGATACGGCCCGCGGAATGGGACGCTGCGCAAAAACCGGACCGGATCCGGCCCACGGAATGTGCCGCCGCGCAAAAACCGGACCGGATCCGGCCGGCGGAATGCGCCGCCGCACAAAAACCGGAACAGATCCGGCCCGCGGAATGCACCGCCGCGCAAAAAACGGACCGGTTCCGGAGCGCCGCAAAAAACCGGACCTGATCCGACCCGCGGGACGCGCCGCAGTGGAAAAAACAGACCGTATCCGGCCCGCGGGACGCGCCGCAGTGGAAAAAACGGACCGGATCCGGCCAGCGGAACGCGCCGCCGCGCAAAAACCGGACCGGATCCGGCCCGCGGAACGCGCCGCCGCGCAAAAACCGGACCGGATCCGGCTGGCGGAACGCGCCGCCGCACAAAAACCGGATTGGATCCGGCCCGCAGAACGGGCCGCCGTGCAAAAAACGGTACAGATCCGGCCCGCGGAATGCGCCGCCGCGCAAAAACCGGACCGGATCCGGCCCGCGGAATGCGCCACCGCCCAAAAAACGGACCGGATCCGGACCGCCACACAAAAACCGGACGGGATCGGGCAGGCGGAACGAGCCGCCGCGCAAAAACCGGAGGGGATCCGGCCGGCGGAACGAGCCGCCGCGCAAAAACCGGACAGGATCCGGCCAGCGGAAAGCGCCGCCGCGCAAAAACCGGAGCGGATGCGGCCCGCGGAATGCGCCGCCGCGCAAAAACCGGAACAGATCCGGTTTATGGAACGCGACGCCGCGCAAAAACTGGACCTGATCAGGCCCGCGGAACGCGCCGCCGCGCAAAAACCGGACCGGATCCGGCCAGCGGAACGCGCCGCCACACAATAACCGGACCGGATCAGGCCCGCGGAACGCGCTGCCGCGCAAAAACCGGACCGGATCCGGCCCGTAGAATGCGCCGCCACGCAAAAAATGGACCGGGTCCGGCTCATGGAACGCGCCGCTGCGCAAAAACCGGACCGGATCTGGCCCGCGGAACGCGCCGCCGCGCAAAAAACGGAAAGGATCCGGACCGCGGAAGGGGCCGCCGCGGAAAAAACGGACCGGATCCGGCCCGCGGAAAGCGCCACCCCGGAAAAAACGGACCGGATCCGGCCCGCGGAACGCGCCGCCGCGCAAAAAACGGACCGGATCCGGCCGGCGGAACGAGCCGCCGCGCAAAAATCGGACCGGATCCGGCCCGCGGAACGCGCTGCCGCGGAAAAAACGGACCGTATCCGGCCCGCAGAATGCGCCGCCGGCAAACAGCAGACCGGATCTGGCCCGCGTAATGCGCCGCCGCGCAAAAAACGGACCGGATCCGGCCCATGGAACGCGCCGCCGCGCAAAAACCGGACCGGATCTGGCCCGCGTAACGCGCCGCTGCGCAAAAACCGGACCGGATCCGGCCCGCGGAATGCGCCACCGTGGAAAAAACGGACCGGATCCGGACCGCGGAATGCGCCGCCGCGAAAAAACCGGACCGGATCCGGCCCACGGAATGCGCCGCCGCGCAAAAAGCGGACCGGATCCGGCCCGCGGTACGCGCCGCCGCGCAAAAAATGGACCGGATACGGCTGGCGGAATGCGCCGCCGCGGAAAAACCGGACCGGATCCAGACTGCAGAACGCGCAAAAACCGGACCGGATCCGGCCCATGGAACGCGCCGCCGCGCAATAACCGGATCGGATCCGGCCCGCGGAATGCACCGCCACGCAAAAACCGGATTGGATCCGGCCCGCGGAACGCCCTGCCGTGGAAAAAATGGACCGGATCCGGCCCGCAGAATGCGCCGCCGCGCAAAAACCGGACCGGAACTGGCCCGCGGAACGCGCCGCCGCGGAAAAACCGGACCGGATACGGCCCGCGGAATGGGACGCTGCGCAAAAACCGGACCGGATCCGGCCCACGGAATGTGCCGCCGCGCAAAAACCGGACCGGATCCGGCCGGCGGAATGCGCCGCCGCGGAAAAAATGGAAAGGATCCGGCCCGCGGAACGGGCCGCCGTGCAAAAATCAGACCGGATCCGGCCCGCGGAACAGGCCGCCGTGCAAAAATCAGACCGGATCCGGCCCGCGGAATGCACCGCCGCGCAAAAAACGGACCGGTTCCGGACCGCCGCAAATAACCGGACCTGATCCGACCCGCGGGACGCGCCGCAGTGGAAAAAACAGACCGGATCCGGCCGGCGGAACGAGCTGCCGCACAAAACTGGACCGGATCCGGCCCGCAGAATGCGCCGCCGCGCAAAAACCGGAACGGATCCGGCCTGCGGAACACGCCGCCGCGCAAAAACTGCACTGGATCCGGCCCTCGGTACGCGCCGCCGCGCAAAAAACGGACCGGATCCGGCTGGCGGAATGCGCCGCCGCGCAAAAACTGGAGGGGATCCGGCCCGCGGAACGGGCTGCCGCTCAAAAACCGGAGCGGATGGGGGCCGCCGCGCAAAAACCGGACCGGATCCGGCCTGCGGAACGGGCCGCCGCGCAAAAACCGGACAGGATTGGGGCCGCCGTGCAAAAAACGGACCGGATCCGGCCCGCGGAAAGCACCGCCGTGGAAAAAACGGACCGGATCCGGCCAGCGGAACGCGCCGCCGCGCAAAAACCAGACCGGATCCGGACCGCGGAATGCGCCGCCGTGGAAAAACCGGAGCGGATGCGGCCCGCGGAACGGGCCGCCGCGCAAAAACCGGACCGGATCCGACACGCGGAATGCGCCGCCGCGGAAAAAACGGAAAGGATCCGGCACGCGGAATGCGCCGCCGCGGAAAAAACGGAAAGGATCCGGCCGGCGGAATGCGCCGCCGCGGAAAAAACGGACCGGATCTGGCCCGCGGAAGGCTCCACCGCGGAAAAAACGATAAGGATCCGGCCCGCGGAACGGGCCGCCGTGCAAATAACGGACCGGATCCGGCCCGCGGAATGCACCGCCGCGCAAAAAACGGACCGGTTCCGGACCGCCGCAAATAACCGGACCTGATCCGACCCGCGGGACGCGCCGCAGTGGAAAAAACAGACCGGATCCGGCCCGCGGGACGCACCGCAGTGGAAAAAACAGACCGGATCCGGCCCGCGGAACGAGCCGCCGCGGAAAAAACGGACCGGATCCGGCCGGCGGAATGCGCCGCCGCACAAAACTGGACCGGATCCGGCCTGCGGAATGCGCCGCTGCGCAAAAACCGGACCGTATCCGGCCCGCAGAATGCGCCGCAGCGCAAACACCGGACCGGATCTGGCCCGCGGAATGCGCCGCCGCGCAAAAACCGGACCGGATCCGGCCCGCGGAACGCGCCGCCGCGCAAAAACCGGAATGGATCCGGCCCGCGGAACGCGCCGCCGCGCAAAAACTGGACCGGATCCGGCCCGCAGTACGCGCCGCCGCGCAAAAAACGGACCGGATCCGGCCCGCGGAATGCGCCGCCGCGCAAAAACTGGAGGGGATCCGGCCCGCGGAACGGGCCGCCGCTCAAAAACCGGAGCGGATGGGGGCCGCCGCGCAAAAACCGGACCGGATCTGGCCCGCGGAACGGGCCGCCGCGCAAAAACCGGACAGGATCGGGGCCGCCGTGCAAAAAACGGACCGGATCCGGCCAGCGGAACGCGCCGCCGCGCAAAAACCAGACCGGATCCGGACCGTGGAATGCGCCGCCGTGGAAAAAACGGACCGGATCCGGCCCGCGGAACGGGCCGCCGCGCAAATAACGGACCGGATCCGACACGCGGAATGCGCCGCCGCGGAAAAAACGGACCGGATCCGGCCCGCGGAACGGGCCGCCGCGCAAAAACCGGACAGGATCGGGGCCGCCGCTCAAAAACCAGACCGGATACGGACCGGGGAATGCGTCGCCGCGCAAAATCCGGACTGGATCCGCCCCGCGGAATGCGCCGCCGCGGAAAAAACGGACCGGATCGGAACTGCAGAACGCGCAAAAACCGCACCGGATCCGTCCCGCGGAACGCGCCGCCGCGCAATAACCGGACCGGATCTGGCCCGCGGAACGCGCCGCCGCGCAAAAACCGGACCGGATCCGGCCCGCGGAACGCGCCGCCGCACAAAAACCGGACCAGATCCGGCCCGCGGAATGCGCCGCCGCGCAATAACCGGACCGGATCTGGCCCGCGGAACGCGCCGCCGCGCAAAAACCGGACCGGATCCGGCCCGCGGAACGAGCCGCCGCACAAAAACCGGACCAGATCCGGCCCGCGGAATGCGCCACCGCCCAAAAAACGGACCGGATCCGGACCGCCACACAAAAACCGGACGGGATCGGGCAGGCGGAACGAGCCGCCGCGCAAAAACCGTAGGGGATCCGGCCGGCGGAAAGTGCCGCCGCGCAAAAACCGGAGCGGATCCGGCCCACGGAATGCGCCGCCGCGCAAAAATCGGACCGGATCCGGCCCGCGGAATGCGCCGCCGCGCAAAAACCGGACCGGATCAGGCCCGCAGAACGCGCTGCCGCGCAAAAACCGGACCGGATCCGGCCCGTAGAATGCGCCGCCACGCAAAAAATGGACCGGGTCCGGACCGCGGAATGCGCCGCCGCGAAAAAACCGGACCGGATCTGGCCCGCGGAACGCGCCGCCGCGCAAAAAACGGAAAGGATCCGGACCGCGGAAGGGGCCGCCGCGGAAAAAACGGACCGGATCCGGCCCGCGGAAAGCGCCGCCCCGGAAAAAACGGACCGGATCCGGCCCGCGGAACGCGCCGCCGCGCAAAAAACGGACCGGATCCGGCCGGCGGAACGAGCCGCCGCGCAAAAATCGGACCGGATCCGGCCCGCGGAATGCGCTGCCGCGGAAAAAAACGGACCGTATCCGGCCCGCAGAATGCGCCGCCGGCAAACAGCAGACCGGATCTGGCCCGCGTAACGCGCCGCCGCGCAAAAACCGGAGCGGATCCTGCCCATGGAACGCGCCGCCGCGCAAAAACCGGACCGGATCTGGCCCGCGTAACGCGCCGCTGCGCAAAAACCGGACCGGATCCGGCCCGCGGAATGCGCCGCCGTGGAAAAAACGGACCGGATCCGGACCGCGGAATGCGCCGCCGCGAAAAAACCGGACCGGATCCGGCCCACGGAATGCGCCGCCGCGCAAAAAGCGGACCGGATCCGGCCCGCGGTACGCGCCGCCGCGCAAAAAACGGACCGGATCCGGCTGGCGGAATGCGCGTGCCGTAGAAAAAACGGACCGGATCCGGCCCGCGGAAGGGGCCGCCGCGGAAAAAACGGACCGGATCCGGACTGCAGAACGCGCAAAAACCGGACCGGGTCCGGCCCATGGAACGCGCCGCCGCGGAAAAAACGGACCGGATCCGGCCCGTGGAATGCACCGCCGCGCAAAAACCGGATCGGATCCGGCCCGCGGAACGCCCTGCCGTGGAAAAAATGGACCGGATCTGGCCCGCAGAATGCGCCGCCGCGCAAAAACCGGACCGGAACTGGCCCGCGGAACGCGCCGCCGCGGAAAAACCGGACCGGATACGGCCCGCGGAATGGGACGCTGCGCAAAAACCGGACCGGCTCCGGCCCGCGGAATGCGCCGCCGCGCAAAAACCGGACCGGATCCGGCCCGCGTAATGCGCCGCTGCGGAAAAAACGGACCGGATCCGGCCCACGGAATGTGCCGCCGCGCAAAAACCGGACCGGATCCGGCCGGCAGAATGCGCCGCCGCGGAAAAAATGGAAAGGATCCGGCCCGCGGAATGCGCCGCCGTGCAAAAATCAGACCGGATCCGGCCCGCCGAATGCGCCGCCGCACAAAAACCGGACGGGATCGGGCCCGCGGAATGCACCGCCGCGCAAAAAACGGACCGGTTCCGGAGCGCCGCAAAAAACCAGACCTGATCCGACCCGCGGGACGCGCCGCAGTGGAAAAAACAGACCGGATCCGGCCCGCGGAACGAGCCGCCGCACAAAACTGGACCGGATCCGGCCCGCGGAATGCGCCGCTGCGCAAAAACCGGACCGTATCCGGCCAGCAGAATGCGCCGCCGCGCAAAAACCGGAACGGATCCGGCCCGCGGAACGCGCCGCCGCTCAAAAACTGGACTGGATCTGGCCCGCAGTACGCGCCGCCGCGCAAAAAACGGACCGGATCCGGCTGGCGGAATGCGCCGCCGCGCAAAAACTGGAGGGGATCCGGCCCGCGGAACGGGCCGCCGCTCAAAAACCGGAGCGGATGGGGGCCGCCGCGCAAAAACCGGACCGGATCCGGCCCGCGGAATGCGCCGCCGCGCAAAAACCGGACAGGATCGGGGCCGCCGTGCAAAAAACGGACCGGATCCGGCCAGCGGAACGCGCCGCCGCGCAAAAAGCGGACCGGATGCGGCCCGCGGAACGGGCCGCCACGGAAAAAACGGACCGGATCCGGCCCGCGGAACGCGCCGCCGCGGAAAAAACGGACTGGATCTGGCCCGCGGAATGCCCGACCGCGCAAAAAACAGACCGGATCGGGACTGCAGAACGCGCAAAAACCACAATGGATCCGTCCCGCGGAACGCGCAGCCGCGCAATACCCGGACCGGATCTGGCCCGTGGAACACGCCGCCGCGCAAAAACCGGACCGGAGCCAACCCGCGGAATGCGCCGCCGCGCAAAAACCGGAACGGATAGGGCCCGTAGAATGCGCCGCCGCGCAAAAAATGGACCGGATCCGGCCCGCGGAATGCGCTGCCGCGCAAAAAATGGACCGGATCCGGCCCACGGAATGCGCCGCCGCGCAAAAAATGGACCGGATCTGTCCAGCGTAACGCGCATCAGCGCAAAAAATGGACCGGATGCGGCCCGCGGAAAAAACAGACTGGATCCGGCCCACAGAATGCGCCGCCGAGGAAAAAACGGACCGGATCTGCACCGCCGCGCAAAAACCGGACCAGATCCGGCCCGCGGAATGCTCCGCAGTGGAAAAAACAGACCGGATCCGGCCCGCGGTACGCGCCGCCGCGCAAAAACCGCACGGGATCCGGCCGGCGGAACGAGCCGCCGCGCAAAAACCGGACCGGATCCGGCCCGCGGAACGCGCTGCCGCGCAAACACCAGACCGGATCTGGCCCGCGGAATGCGCCGCCGCGGAAAAACAGGACCGGATCTGGCCCGTGTAACGCGCCGCTGCGCAAAAACCGGACCGGATCCGGCCCGCGGAATGCGCCGCCGCGCAAAAAATGCACCGGATCCGGCCCACGGAATGCGCCGCCGTGCAAAAACCGGACTGGATCCGGCCCATGGAACGCGCCGCCGCTCAAAAACCGGACCGGATCTGGCCCGCGGAACGCGCGTGCAGTGGAAAAACCAGACCGGATCCGGCCCGCGGAACGCGCCGCCGCGGAAAAAACGGAAAGGATCCGGCCAGCGCAACGCGCCGCCGCGCAAAAACCGGACTGGATCTGGCCCGCGGAATGCGCCGCGGCGGAAAAAACGGACCGGTTGCGGACTGCAGAACGCGCAAAAACCGGACCGGATCCGGCCCATGGAACGCGCCGCCGCGCAAAAACCGGAACGGATCCGGCCCGCGGAATGGGACGCTGCGCAAAAACCGGACCGGATCCGGCCCGCGGAATGTGCCGCCGCGCAAAAACCGGACCGGATCCGACCGGCGGAATGCGCCGCTGCGGAAAAAATGGAAAGGATCCGGCCCGCGGAACGGGCCGCCGTGCAAAAATCAGACCGGATCCGGCCCGCGGAATGCGCCGCCGCGGAAAAAACGGACCGGTTCCGGAGCGCCGCAAATAACCGGACCTGATCCGACCCGCGGGACGCGCCGCAGTGGAAAAAACGGACCGGATCCGGCCCGCGGAACGCGCCGCCGCGGAAAAAACGGACCGGATCCGGCCGGCGGAATGCACCGCCACGCAAAAACCGGACCGGATCTGGCCCGCGTAACGCGCCGCCGCGCAAAAACCGGAACGGATCCCGCCCATGGAACGCGCCGCCGCGCAAAAACTGGACCGGATCCGGCCCGCGGTACGCGCCGCCGCGCAAAAAAACGGACCAGATCTGGCTGGCGGAATGCGCCGCCACGCAAAAACCGGAGGGGATCCGGCCCGCGGAACGGGCCGCCGCTCAAATACCGGAGCGGATGGGGCCGCCGCGCAAAAACCAGACCGGATCCGGCTCGCGGAACGGGCCGCCGCGCAAAAACCGGACAGGATCGGGGCCGCCGTGCAAAAAACGGACCGGATCCGGCCCGCGGAAAGCACCGCCGCGGAAAAAACGGACCGGATCCGGCTAGCGGAACGGGCCGCCGCGCAAAAACCAGACCGGATCCGGACCGCGGAATGCGCCGCCGTGGAAAAAACGGACCGGATCCGGCCCGCGGAACGCGCCGCCGCGCAAAAACCTGACTGGATCCGGCACGCGGAATGCGCCGCCGCGGAAAAAACGGAAAGGATCCGGCCGGCGGAATGCGCCGCCGCGGAAAAAACGGACCGGATTCGGGCCGCGGAAGGCTCCACCACCGAAAAAACGGAAAGGATCCGGCCCGCGGAACGGGCCGCCGTGCAAATAACGGACCGGATCCGGCCCGCGGAATGCGCCACCTCGGAAAAAACGGACCGGATGCAGCCCGCGGAATGCGCCGCCGTGCAAAATCCGGACCGGATCTGGCCCGCGGAACGCGCCGCCGCGCAAAAACCGGACAGGATCGGGGCCGCCGCTCAAAAACCAGACCGGATCCGGACCGCGGAACGGGCCGCCGCGCAAAAACCGGACTGGATCTGGCCCGCGGAATGCGCCGCCGCGGAAAAAACGGACCGGATCGGAACTGCAGAACGCGCAAAATCCGCACCGGATCCGTCCCGCGGAACGCGCCGCCGCGCAATAACCGGAGCGGATCTGGCCCGCGGAACGCGCCGCCGCGCAAAAACCGGACCGGATCCGGCCCGCGGAACGCGCAGCCGCACAAAAACCGGACCAGATCCGGCCGGCAGAACGGGCCGCCGTGCAAAAAACGGACCGGATCCGGCCCGCGGAATGAGCCGCCGCGCAAAAACCGGACCGGATCCGGCCCGCGGAATGCGCCACCGCCCAAAAAACGGACCGGATCTGGCCCGCGGAACGCGCTGCCGCGCAAAAACCGGAACGAATCCGTCCCGTAGAATGCGCCGCCAAGCAAAAAATGGACCGGGTCCGGCCCATGGAATACGCTGCCGCGCAAAAACCGGACCGGATCCGGCCGGCGGAATGCGCCGCCGCGGAAAAAGCGGAAAGGATCCGGACCGCGGAAGGGGCCGCCGCGGAAAAAACGGACCGGATCCGGCCCGCGGAAAGCGCCGCCCCGGAAAAAATGGACCGGATCCGGCCCGTGGAATGCGCCGCCGCGGAAAAAACGGAAAGGATCCGGCCCGCGGAACGGGCCGCCGCGCAAAAACCGGACCGGATCTGGCCCGCGGAAGGCGCGTGCAGTGGAAAAAACAGACCGGATCCGGCCCGCGGAACGCGCCGCCGCGCAAAAAACGGACCGGATCCGGCCGGCGGAATGAGCCGCCGCGCAAAAATCGGACCGGATCCGGCCCGCGGAAAAAACGGACCGTATCCGGCCTGCAGAATGCGCCGCCGCGCAAACAGCAGATTGGATCTGGCCCGCGTAATGCGCCGCCGCGCAAAATACGGACCGGATCCGGCCCGCGGAACGGGCCGCCGCGCAAAAACCGGACCGGATCTGGCCCGCGTAACGCGCCGCAGTGGAAAAAACGGACCGGATCCGGACCGCGGAATGCGCCGCCGCGGAAAAAACCGGAGCGGATCCGGCCCGCGGAATGCGCCGCAGTGGAAAAAACGGACCGGATCCGGACCGCGGAATGCGCCGCCGCGAAAAAACCGGAGCGGATCCGGCCCGCGGAATGCGCCGCCGCGGAAAAAATGGAAAGGATCCGGCCCGCGGAACGGGCCGCCGTGCAAAAATCAGAGCGGATCCGGACTGCGGAATGCGCGGCCGCGGAAAAAACGGACCGGATCCGGCCCGCGGAATGCACCGCCACGCAAAAAACGGACCGGTTCCGGACCGCCGCAAAAAACCGGACCTGATCCGACCCGCGGGACGCGCCGCAGTGTAAAAAACAGACCGGATCCGGCCCGCGGGACGCGCCGCAGTGGAAAAAACAGACCGGATCCAGCCCGCGGAACGCGCCGCCGCGGAAAAAAACGAACCGGATCCGGCCGGCGGAACGAGCCGCCGCACAAAACTGGACCGGATCCGGCCCGCGCAACGCGCCGCTGCGCAAAAACCGGAGCGGATCCGGCCCGCGGTACGCGCCGCCGCGCAAAAAACGGACCAGATCCGGCTGGCGGAATGCGCCGCCACGCAAAAACCGGAGGGGATCCGGCCCGCGGAACGGGCCGCCGCTCAAATACCGGAGCGGATGGGGCCGCCGCGCAAAAACCAGACCGGATCCGGCCCGCGGAACGGGCCGCCGCGCAAAAACCGGACAGGATCGGGGCCGCCGTGCAAAAAACGGACCGGATCCGGCCCGCGGAACGGGCCGCCGCGCAAAAACCTGACTGGATCCGGCACGCGGAATGCGCCGCCGCGGAAAAAACGGACCGGAGCCGGCACCCCGGAATGGGCCGCCACGGAAAAAACGGACCGGATCCGGCCCGCGGAACGGGCCGCCACGGAAAAAACGGACCGGATCCGGCCCGCGGAACGCGCCGCCGCGGAAAAAACGGACTGGATCTGGCCCGCGGAATGCCCGACCGCGCAAAAAACAGACCGGATCGGGACTGCAGAACGCGCAAAAACCACAATGGATCCGTCCCGCGGAACGCGCAGCCGCGCAATACCCGGACCGGATCTGGCCCGTGGAACACGCCGCCGCGCAAAAACCGGACCGGAGCCAACCCGCGGAATGCGCCGCCGCGCAAAAACCGGAACGGATAGGGCCCGTAGAATGCGCCGCCGCGCAAAAAATGGACCGGATCCGGCCCGCGGAATGCGCTGCCGCGCAAAAAATGGACCGGATCCGGCCCACGGAATGCGCCGCCGCGCAAAAAATGGACCGGATCTGTCCAGCGTAACGCGCATCAGCGCAAAAAATGGACCGGATGCGGCCCGCGGAAAAAACAGACTGGATCCGGCCCACAGAATGCGCCGCCGAGGAAAAAACGGACCGGATCTGCACCGCCGCGCAAAAACCGGACCAGATCCGGCCCGCGGAATGCTCCGCAGTGGAAAAAACAGACCGGATCCGGCCCGCGGTACGCGCCGCCGCGCAAAAACCGCACGGGATCCGGCCGGCGGAACGAGCCGCCGCGCAAAAACCGGACCGGATCCGGCCCGCGGAACGCGCTGCCGCGCAAACACCAGACCGGATCTGGCCCGCGGAATGCGCCGCCGCGGAAAAACAGGACCGGATCTGGCCCGTGTAACGCGCCGCTGCGCAAAAACCGGACCGGATCCGGCCCGCGGAATGCGCCGCCGCGCAAAAAATGCACCGGATCCGGCCCACGGAATGCGCCGCCGTGCAAAAACCGGACTGGATCCGGCCCATGGAACGCGCCGCCGCTCAAAAACCGGACCGGATCTGGCCCGCGGAACGCGCGTGCAGTGGAAAAACCAGACCGGATCCGGCCCGCGGAACGCGCCGCCGCGGAAAAAACGGAAAGGATCCGGCCAGCGCAACGCGCCGCCGCGCAAAAACCGGACTGGATCTGGCCCGCGGAATGCGCCGCGGCGGAAAAAACGGACCGGTTGCGGACTGCAGAACGCGCAAAAACCGGACCGGATCCGGCCCATGGAACGCGCCGCCGCGCAAAAACCGGAACGGATCCGGCCCGCGGAATGGGACGCTGCGCAAAAACCGGACCGGATCCGGCCCGCGGAATGTGCCGCCGCGCAAAAACCGGACCGGATCCGACCGGCGGAATGCGCCGCTGCGGAAAAAATGGAAAGGATCCGGCCCGCGGAACGGGCCGCCGTGCAAAAATCAGACCGGATCCGGCCCGCGGAATGCGCCGCCGCGGAAAAAAACGGACCGGTTCCGGAGCGCCGCAAATAACCGGACCTGATCCGACCCGCGGGACGCGCCGCAGTGGAAAAAACGGACCGGATCCGGCCCGCGGAACGCGCCGCCGCGGAAAAAACGGACCGGATCCGGCCGGCGGAATGCACCGCCACGCAAAAACCGGACCGGATCTGGCCCGCGTAACGCGCCGCCGCGCAAAAACCGGAACGGATCCCGCCCATGGAACGCGCCGCCGCGCAAAAACTGGACCGGATCCGGCCCGCGGTACGCGCCGCCGCGCAAAAAAACGGACCAGATCTGGCTGGCGGAATGCGCCGCCACGCAAAAACCGGAGGGGATCCGGCCCGCGGAACGGGCCGCCGCTCAAATACCGGAGCGGATGGGGCCGCCGCGCAAAAACCAGACCGGATCCGGCTCGCGGAACGGGCCGCCGCGCAAAAACCGGACAGGATCGGGGCCGCCGTGCAAAAAACGGACCGGATCCGGCCCGCGGAAAGCACCGCCGCGGAAAAAACGGACCGGATCCGGCTAGCGGAACGGGCCGCCGCGCAAAAACCAGACCGGATCCGGACCGCGGAATGCGCCGCCGTGGAAAAAACGGACCGGATCCGGCCCGCGGAACGCGCCGCCGCGCAAAAACCTGACTGGATCCGGCACGCGGAATGCGCCGCCGCGGAAAAAACGGAAAGGATCCGGCCGGCGGAATGCGCCGCCGCGGAAAAAACGGACCGGATTCGGGCCGCGGAAGGCTCCACCACCGAAAAAACGGAAAGGATCCGGCCCGCGGAACGGGCCGCCGTGCAAATAACGGACCGGATCCGGCCCGCGGAATGCGCCACCTCGGAAAAAACGGACCGGATGCAGCCCGCGGAATGCGCCGCCGTGCAAAATCCGGACCGGATCTGGCCCGCGGAACGCGCCGCCGCGCAAAAACCGGACAGGATCGGGGCCGCCGCTCAAAAACCAGACCGGATCCGGACCGCGGAACGGGCCGCCGCGCAAAAACCGGACTGGATCTGGCCCGCGGAATGCGCCGCCGCGGAAAAAACGGACCGGATCGGAACTGCAGAACGCGCAAAATCCGCACCGGATCCGTCCCGCGGAACGCGCCGCCGCGCAATAACCGGAGCGGATCTGGCCCGCGGAACGCGCCGCCGCGCAAAAACCGGACCGGATCCGGCCCGCGGAACGCGCAGCCGCACAAAAACCGGACCAGATCCGGCCGGCAGAACGGGCCGCCGTGCAAAAAACGGACCGGATCCGGCCCGCGGAATGAGCCGCCGCGCAAAAACCGGACCGGATCCGGCCCGCGGAATGCGCCACCGCCCAAAAAACGGACCGGATCTGGCCCGCGGAACGCGCTGCCGCGCAAAAACCGGAACGAATCCGTCCCGTAGAATGCGCCGCCAAGCAAAAAATGGACCGGGTCCGGCCCATGGAATACGCTGCCGCGCAAAAACCGGACCGGATCCGGCCGGCGGAATGCGCCGCCGCGGAAAAAGCGGAAAGGATCCGGACCGCGGAAGGGGCCGCCGCGGAAAAAACGGACCGGATCCGGCCCGCGGAAAGCGCCGCCCCGGAAAAAATGGACCGGATCCGGCCCGTGGAATGCGCCGCCGCGGAAAAAACGGAAAGGATCCGGCCCGCGGAACGGGCCGCCGCGCAAAAACCGGACCGGATCTGGCCCGCGGAAGGCGCGTGCAGTGGAAAAAACAGACCGGATCCGGCCCGCGGAACGCGCCGCCGCGCAAAAAACGGACCGGATCCGGCCGGCGGAATGAGCCGCCGCGCAAAAATCGGACCGGATCCGGCCCGCGGAAAAAACGGACCGTATCCGGCCTGCAGAATGCGCCGCCGCGCAAACAGCAGATTGGATCTGGCCCGCGTAATGCGCCGCCGCGCAAAATACGGACCGGATCCGGCCCGCGGAACGGGCCGCCGCGCAAAAACCGGACCGGATCTGGCCCGCGTAACGCGCCGCAGTGGAAAAAACGGACCGGATCCGGACCGCGGAATGCGCCGCCGCGGAAAAAACCGGAGCGGATCCGGCCCGCGGAATGCGCCGCAGTGGAAAAAACGGACCGGATCCGGACCGCGGAATGCGCCGCCGCGAAAAAACCGGAGCGGATCCGGCCCGCGGAATGCGCCGCCGCGGAAAAAATGGAAAGGATCCGGCCCGCGGAACGGGCCGCCGTGCAAAAATCAGAGCGGATCCGGACTGCGGAATGCGCGGCCGCGGAAAAAACGGACCGGATCCGGCCCGCGGAATGCACCGCCACGCAAAAAACGGACCGGTTCCGGACCGCCGCAAAAAACCGGACCTGATCCGACCCGCGGGACGCGCCGCAGTGTAAAAAACAGACCGGATCCGGCCCGCGGGACGCGCCGCAGTGGAAAAAACAGACCGGATCCAGCCCGCGGAACGCGCCGCCGCGGAAAAAAACGAACCGGATCCGGCCGGCGGAACGAGCCGCCGCACAAAACTGGACCGGATCCGGCCCGCGCAACGCGCCGCTGCGCAAAAACCGGAGCGGATCCGGCCCGCGGTACGCGCCGCCGCGCAAAAAACGGACCAGATCCGGCTGGCGGAATGCGCCGCCACGCAAAAACCGGAGGGGATCCGGCCCGCGGAACGGGCCGCCGCTCAAATACCGGAGCGGATGGGGCCGCCGCGCAAAAACCAGACCGGATCCGGCCCGCGGAACGGGCCGCCGCGCAAAAACCGGACAGGATCGGGGCCGCCGTGCAAAAAACGGACCGGATCCGGCCCGCGGAACGGGCCGCCGCGCAAAAACCTGACTGGATCCGGCACGCGGAATGCGCCGCCGCGGAAAAAACGGACCGGAGCCGGCACCCCGGAATGGGCCGCCGCGGCAAAAAACGGACCGGCGCCGGCACCCCGGAATGGGCCGCCGCGGCAAAAAACGGACCGGCGCTGGCACCCCGGAATGGGCCGCCGCGGCAAAAAACGGACCGGCTCTGGCACCCCGGAATGGGCCGCCGCGGCAAAAAACGGACCGGCCCCGGCACCCCGGAATGGGCCGCCGCGGCAAAAAACGGACCGGCGCCGGCACCCCGGAATGGGCCGCCGCGGCAAAAAACGGGCCGGCGCCGGCACCCCGGAATGGGCCGCCGCGGCAAAAAACGGACCTGGTCCGGCACCCCGGAATGGGCCGCCGCGGCAAAAAACGGACCTGGTCCGGCACCCCGGAAAGGGCCACCGCGGCAAAAAACGGACCGGCCCAGGCACCCCGGAATGGGCCGCCGCGGCAAAAAACGGACCGGCTCCGGCACCCCGGAAAGGGCCGCCGCGGCAAAAAACGGACCGGCGCCGGCACCCCGGAATGGGCTGCCACGGCAAAAAACGGACAGGCCCCGGCACCCCGGAATGGGCCGCCGCGGCAAAAAACGGACCAGAGCCGGCACCCCGGAATGGGCCGCCGCGGCAAAAAACGGACCGGCGCCGGCACCTCGGAATGGGCCGCCGCGGCAAAAAACGGACCGGCGCCGGCACCCCGGAAAGGGCCGCCGCGGCAAAAAACGGACCGGCCCCGGCACCCCGGAATGGGCCGCCGCGGCAAAAAACGGACCGGAGCCGGCACCCCGGAATGGGCCGCCGCGGCAAAAAACGGACCGGCGCCGGTACCCCCGGAAAGGGCCGCCGCGGCAAAAAACGGACCTGGTCCGGCACCCCGGAAAGGGCCGCTGCGGCAAAAAACGGACCTGCGCCGGCACCCCGGAATGGGCCGCCGCGGCAAAAAACGGACCGGGTCTGGGCCCCCGGAATGGTCCGCCGCGGCAAAAAACGGACCGGCCCCGGCACCCCGGAATGGGCCGCCACGGCAAAAAACGGACCGGCCCCGGCACCCCGGAATGGGCCGCCGCGGCAAAAAACGGACCGGCCCCGGTACCCCGGAATGGGCCGCCGCGGCAAAAAACGGACCGGCCCAGGCACCCCGGAATGGGCCACCGCGGCAAAAAACGGACGGGCTCCGGCACCCCGGAATGGGCCGCCGCGGCAAAAAACGGATGGGCTCCGGCACCCCGGAATGGGCCGCCGCGGCAAAAAACGGACCGGCGCCGGCACCCCGGAATGGGCCGCCGCGGCAAAAAACGGACCGGCGCCGGCACCCCGGAATGGGCCGCCACGGCAAAAAACGGACCGTGTCCGGCACCCCGGAATGGGCCGCCGCGGCAAAAAACGGACCGGCTCCGGCACCCCGGAATGGGCCGCCGCGACAAAAAACGGACCGGCCCAGGCACCCCGGAATGGGCCGCCGCGGCAAAAAACGGACCGGCGCCGGCACCCCGGAATGGGCCGCCGCGGCAAAAAACGGACCTGGTCCGGCACCCCGGAATGGGCCGCCGCGGCAAAAACCGGACCGGCGCCGGCACCCCGGAATGGGCCGCCGCGGCAAAAAACGGACCGGCGCCGGCACCCCGGAATGGGCCGCCGCGGCAAAAAACGGACCGGCCCCGGCACCCCGGAATGGTCCGCCGCGGCAAAAAACGGACCGGCGCCGGCACCCCGGAATGGGCCGCCGCGGCAAAAAACGGACCGGAGCCGGCACCCCGGAATGGGCCGCCGCGGCAAAAAACGGACCGGCGCCGGCACCCCGGAAAGGGCCGCCGCGGCAAAAAACGGACCTGGTCCGGCACCCCGGAATGGGCCGCCGCGACAAAAAACGGACCGGCCCCGGCACCCCGGAATGGGCCGCCGCGGCAAAAAACGGACCGGGTCCGGCACCCCGGAATGGGCTGCCGCGGCAAAAAACGGACCGGCGCCGGCACCCCGGAATGGGCCGCCGCGGCAAAAAACGGACCGGCTCCGGCACCCCGGAATGGGCCGCCGCGGCAAAAAACGGACCTGGTCCGGCACCCCGGAATTGGCCGCCGCGGCAAAAAACGGACCTGGTCCGGCACCCCGGAATGGGCCGCCGCGGCAAAAAACGGACCGGCCCCGGCACCCCGGAATGGGCCGCCGCGGCGAAAAACGGATTGGCTCCGGAACCCCGGAATGGGCCACCGCGGCAAAAAACGGACGGGCTCTGGCACCCCGGAATGGGCCGCCGCGGCAAAAAACGGACCGGCTCCGGCACCCCGGAATGGGCCGCCGCGGCAAAAAACGGACCGGCGCCGGCACCCCGGAATGGGCCGCCGCGGCAAAAAACGGACCGGCGCCGGCACCCCGGAATGGGCCGCCGCGGCAAAAAACGGACCGGGTCCGGCACCCCGGAATGGGCCGCCGCGCCAAAAAAAGGACCTGGTCCGGCACCCCGGAATGGGCCGCCGCGGCAAAAAACGGACCGGAGCCGGCACCTCGGAATGGGCCGCCACGGCAAAAAACGGACCGGCCCCGGCACCCCGGAATGGGCCGCCGCGGCAAAAAACGGACCGGCGCCGGCACCGCGGAATGGGCCGCCGCGGCAAAAAACGGACCGGCGCCGGCACCCCGGAATGGGCCGCCGCGGCAAAAAACGGACCGGCGCCGGCACCCCGGAATGGGCCGCCGCGGCAAAAAACGGACCGGCTCCGGCACCCCGGAATGGGCCGCCGCGGCAAAAAACGGACCGGCGCCGGCACCCCGGAATGGGCCGCCGCGGCAAAAAACGGACCGGCCCCGGCACCCCGGAATGGGCCGCCGCGGCAAAAAACGGACCTGGTCCGGCACCCCGGAATGGGCCACCGCGGCAAAAAACGGACCGGCGCCGGCACCCCGGAATGGGCCGCCGCGGCAAAAAACGGACCGGCTCCGGCACCCCGGAAAGGGCCGCCGCGGCAAAAAACGGACCGGCGCCGGCACCCCGGAATGGGCCGCCGCGGCAAAAAACGGACCGGCCCCGGCACCCCGGAAAGGGCCGCCGCGGCAAAAAACGGACCTGCGCCGGCACCCCGGAATGGGCCGCCGCGGCAAAAAACGGACCGGGTCTGGGCCCCCGGAATGGTCCGCCGCGGCAAAAAACGGACCGGCCCCGGCACCACGGAATGGGCCGCCGCGGCAAAAAACGGACCGGCGCCGGCACCCCGGAATGGGCCGCCGCGGCAAAAAACGGACCGGAGCCGGCACCCCGGAATGGGCCGCCGCGGCAAAAAACGGACCGGCGCCGGCACCCCGGAATGGGCCGCCGCGGCAAAAAACGGACCGGCCCCGGCACCCCGGAATGGGCCGCCGCGGCAAAAAACGGACCGGCGCCGGCACCCCGGAATGGGCCGCCGCGGCAAAAAACGGACCGGCGCCGGCACCCCGGAATGGGCCGCCGCGGCAAAAAACGGACCGGCCCCGGCACCCCGGAATGGGCCGCCGCGGCAAAAAACGGACCGGCTCCGGCACCCCGGAATGGGCCGCCGCGGCAAAAAACGGACCGGGTCTGGGCCCCCGGAATGGTCCGCCGCGGCAAAAAACGGACCGGAGCCGGCACCCCGGAATGGGCCGCCACGGCAAAAAACGGACCGGAGCCGGCACCCCGGAATGGGCCGCCGCGGCAAAAAACGGACCGGCGCCGGCACCCCGGAAAGGGCCGCCGCGGCAAAAAACGGACCTGGTCCGGCACCCCGGAATGGGCCGCCGCGGCAAAAAACGGACCGGCGCCGGCACCCCGGAATGGGCCGCCGCGGCAAAAAACGGACCGGCCCCGGCACCCCGGAATGGGCAGCTGCGGCAAAAAACGGACCGGCGCCGGCACCCCGGAATGGGCCGCCGCGGCAAAAAACGGACCGGCGCCGGCACCCCGGAATGGGCCGCCGCGGCAAAAAACGGACCGGCGCCGGCACCCCGGAATGGGCCGCCGCGGCAAAAAACGGACCGGCTCCGGCACCCCGGAATGGGCCGCCGCGGCAAAAAACGGACCGGCTCCGGCACCCCGGAATGGGCCGCCGCGGCAAAAAACGGACCGGCTCCGGCACCCCGGAATGGGCCGCCGCGGCAAAAAACGGACAGGCTCCGTAACCCCGGAATGGGCAGCCGCGGCAAAAACCGGACCGGCTCCGGCACCCCGGAATGGGCCGCCGCGGCAAAAAACGGACTGGTCCCGGAACCCCGAAATGGGCCGCCGCGGCAAAAAACGGACCTGGTCCGTCACCCCGGAATGGTCCGCCGCGGCAAAAAACGGACCGGCGCCGGCACCCCGGAATGGGGCGCCGCGGCAAAAAACGGACCGGCCCCGGCACCCCGGATTGGGCTGCCGCGGCAAAAAACGGACCGGAGCCGGCACCCCGGAATGGGCCGCCGCGGCAAAAAACGGACCGGAGCCGGCACCCCGGAATGGGCCGCCACGGCAAAAAACGGACGGGCCCCGGCACCCCGGAATGGGCCGCCGCGGCAAAAAACGGACCGGCGCCGGCACCCCGGAATGGGCCGCCGCGGCAAAAAACGGACGGGCTGCGGCACCCCGGAATGGGCCGCCGCGGCAAAAAACGGACCGGCGCCGGCACCCCGGAATGGGCCGCCGCGGCAAAAAACGGACCGGCTCAGGCACCCCGGAAAGGGCCGCCGCGGCAAAAAACGGACCGGCCCCGGCACCCCGGAATGGGCCGCCGCGGCAAAAAACGGACCGGCGCCGGCACCCCGGAATGGGCCGCCGCGGCAAAAAACGGACCGGCTCCGGCACCCCGGAATGGGCTGCCGCGGCAAAAAACGGACCGGCTCCGGCACCCCGGAAAGGGCCGCCGCGGCAAAAAACGGACCAGGTCCGGCACCCCGGAATGGGCCGCCACGGCAAAAAACGGACCGGCCCCGGCACCCCGGAATGGGCCGCCGCGGCAAAAAACGGACCGGCGCCGGCACCCCGGAATGGGCCGCCACGGCAAAAAACGGACCGGCCCCGGCACCCCGGAATGGGCCGCCGCGGCAAAAAATGGACCGGCTCCGGTACCCCGGAATGGGCCGCCGCGGCAAAAAACGGACCGGCCCAGGCACCCCGGAATGGGCCGCCGCGGCAAAAAACGGACCGGCCCAGGCACCCCGGAATGGGCCACCGCGGCAAAAAACGGACCGGCGCCGGCACCCCGGAAAGGGCCGCCGCGGCAAAAAACGGACCGGCGCCGGCACCTTGGAATGGGCCGCCGCGGCAAAAAACGGACCGGAGCCGGCACCCCGGAATGGGCCGCCGCGGCAAAAAACGGACCGGCGCCGGCACCCCGGAAAGGGCCGCCGCGGCAAAAAACGGACCTGGTCCGGCACCCCGGAATGGGCCGCCGCGGCAAAAAACGGACCTGCGCCGGCACCCCGGAATGGGCCGCCGCGGCAAAAAACGGACGGGCTCCGGCACCCCGGAATGGGCCGCCGCGGCAAAAAACGGACCGGCTCCGGCACCCCGGAAAGGGCCTCCATGGCAAAAAACGGACCGGCGCCGGCACCCCGGAATGGGCCGCCACGGCAAAAAACGGACCGGCCCCGGCACCCCGGAATGGGCCGCCGCGGCAAAAAACGGACCGGCTCCGGCACCCCGGAATGGGCCGCCGCGACAAAAAACGGACCGGCGCCGGCACCCCGGAATGGGCCGCCGCGGCAAAAAACGGACCGGCGCCGGCACCCCGGAATGGGCCGCCGCGCCAAAAAACGGACCTGGTCCGGCACCCCGGAATGGGCCGCCGCGGCAAAAACCGGACCGGCGCCGGCACCCCGGAATGGGCCGCCGCGGCAAAAAACGGACCGGCGCCGGCACCCCGGAATGGGCCGCCGCGGCAAAAAACGGACCGGCCCCGGCACCCCGGAATGGGCCGCCGCGGCAAAAAACGGACCGGCGCCGGCACCCCGGAATGGGCCGCCGCGGCAAAAAACGGACCGGAGCCGGCACCCCGGAATGGGCCGCCGCGGCAAAAAACGGACCGGCGCCGGCAACCCCGGAAAGGGCCGCCGCGGCAAAAAACGGACCTGGTCCGGCACCCCGGAATGGGCCGCCGCGGCAAAAAACGGACCGGCCCCGGCACCCCGGAATGGGCCGCCGCGGCAAAAAACGGACCGGTGCCGGCACCCCGGAATGGGCTGCCGCGGCAAAAAACGGACCGGCGCCGGCACCCCGGAATGGGCCGCCGCGGCAAAAAACGGACCTGGTCCGGCACCCCGGAATGGGCCGCCGCGGCAAAAAACGGACCTGGTCCGGCACCCCGGAATTGGCCGCCGCGGCAAAAAACGGACCTGGTCCGGCACCCCGGAATGGGCCGCCGCGGCAAAAAACGGACCGGCCCCGGCACCCCGGAATGGGCCGCCGCGGCGAAAAACGGATTGGCTCCGGAACCCCGGAATGGGCCACCGCGGCAAAAAACGGACGGGCTCTGGCACCCCGGAATGGGCCGCCGCGGCAAAAAACGGACCGGCTCCGGCACCCCGGAATGGGCCGCCGCGGCAAAAAACGGACCGGCGCCGGCACCCCGGAATGGGCCGCCGCGGCAAAAAACGGACCGGCGCCGGCACCCCGGAATGGGCCGCCGCGGCAAAAAAACGGACCGGCGCCGGCACCCCGGAATGGGCCGCCGCGCCAAAAAAAGGACCTGGTCCGGCACCCCGGAATGGGCCGCCGCGGCAAAAAACGGACCGGAGCCGGCACCTCGGAATGGGCCGCCACGGCAAAAAACGGACCGGCCCCGGCACCCCGGAATGGGCCGCCGCGGCAAAAAACGGACCGGCGCCGGCACCCCGGAATGGGCCGCCGCGGCAAAAAACGGACCGGCGCCGGCACCCCGGAATGGGCCGCCGCGGCAAAAAACGGACCGGCGCCGGCACCCCGGAATGGGCCGCCGCGGCAAAAAACGGACCGGCGCCGGCACCCCGGAATGGGCCGCCGCAGCAAAAAACGGACCGGCGCCGGCACCCCGGAATGGGCCGCCGTGGCAAAAAACGGACCGGCCCCGGCACCCCGGAATGGGCCGCCGCGGCAAAAAACGGACCTGGTCCGGCACCCCGGAATGGGCCGCCGCGGCAAAAAACGGACCGGCTCCGGCACCCCGGAAAGGGCCGCCGCGGCAAAAAACGGACCGGCGCCGGCACCCCGGAATGGGCCGCCGCGGCAAAAAACGGACCGGCCCCGGCACCCCGGAAAGGGCCGCCGCGGCAAAAAACGGACCTGCGCCGGCACCCCGGAATGGGCCGCCGCGGCAAAAAACGGACCGGGTCTGGGCCCCCGGAATGGGCCGCCGCGGCAAAAAACGGACCGGCCCCGGCACCACGGAATGGGCCGCCGCGGCAAAAAACGGACCGGCGCCGGCACCCCGGAATGGGCCGCCGCGGCAAAAAACGGACCGGAGCCGGCACCCCGGAATGGGCCGCCGCGGCAAAAAACGGACCGGCGCCGGCACCCCGGAATGGGCCGCCGCGGCAAAAAACGGACCGGCCCCGGCACCCCGGAATGGGCCGCCGCGGCAAAAAACGGACCGGCGCCGGCACCCCGGAATGGGCCGCCGCGGCAAAAAACGGACCGGCGCCGGCACCCCGGAATGGGCCGCCGCGGCAAAAAACGGACCGGCCCCGGCACCCCGGAATGGGCCGCCGCGGCAAAAAACGGACCGGCTCCGGCACCCCGGAATGGGCCGCCGCGGCAAAAAACGGACCGGGTCTGGGCCCCCGGAATGGTCCGCCGCGGCAAAAAACGGACCGGAGCCGGCACCCCGGAATGGGCCGCCACGGCAAAAAACGGACCGGAGCCGGCACCCCGGAATGGGCCGCCGCGGCAAAAAACGGACCGGCGCCGGCACCCCGGAAAGGGCCGCCGCGGCAAAAAACGGACCTGGTCCGGCACCCCGGAATGGGCCGCCGCGGCAAAAAACGGACCGGCGCCGGCACCCCGGAATGGGCCGCCGCGGCAAAAAACGGACCGGCGCCGGCACCCCGGAATGGTCCGCCGCGGCAAAAAACGGACCTGGTCCGGCACCCCGGAATGGGCCGCCGCGGCAAAAACCGGACCGGCGCCGGCACCCCGGAATGGGCCGCCGCGGCAAAAAACGGACCGGCGCCGGCACCCCGGAATGGGCCGCCGCGGCAAAAAACGGACCGGCTCCGGCACCCCGGAATGGGCCGCCGCGGCAAAAAACGGACCGGCTCCGGCACCCCGGAATGGGCCGCCGCGGCAAAAAACGGACCGGCTCCGGCACCCCGGAATGGGCCGCCGCGGCAAAAAACGGACAGGCTCCGTAACCCCGGAATGGGCAGCCGCGGCAAAAAACGGACCGGCTCCGGCACCCCGGAATGGGTCGCCGCGGCAAAAAACGGACTGGTCCCGGAACCCCGAAATGGGCCGCCGCGGCAAAAAACGGACCTGGTCCGTCACCCCGGAATGGTCCGCCGCGGCAAAAAACGGACCTGGTCCGTCACCCCGGAATGGGGCGCCGCGGCAAAAAACGGACCGGCCCCGGCACCCCGGATTGGGCTGCCCCGGCAAAAAACGGACCGGAGCCGGCACCCCGGAATGGGCCGCCGCGGCAAAAAACGGACCGGAGCCGGCACCCCGGAATGGGCCGCCACGGCAAAAAACGGACGGGCCCCGGCACCCCGGAATGGGCCGCCGCGGCAAAAAACGGACCGGCGCCGGCACCCCGGAATGGGCCGCCGCGGCAAAAAACGGACGGGCTGCGGCACCCCGGAATGGGCCGCCGCGGCAAAAAACGGACCGGCGCCGGCACCCCGGAATGGGCCGCCGCGGCAAAAAACGGACCGGCTCAGGCACCCCGGAAAGGGCCGCCGCGGCAAAAAACGGACCGGCCCCGGCACCCCGGAATGGGCCGCCGCGGCAAAAAACGGACCGGCGCCGGCACCCCGGAATGGGCCGCCGCGGCAAAAAACGGACCGGCTCCGGCACCCCGGAATGGGCTGCCGCGGCAAAAAACGGACCGGCCCAGGCACCCCGGAATGGGCCGCCACGGCAAAAAACGGACCGGCTCCGGCACCCCGGAAAGGGCCGCCGCGGCAAAAAACGGACCAGGTCCGGCACCCCGGAATGGGCCGCCACGGCAAAAAACGGACCGGCCCCGGCACCCCGGAATGGGCCGCCGTGGCAAAAAACGGACCGGCGCCGGCACCCCGGAATGGGCCGCCACGGCAAAAAACGGACCGGCCCCGGCACCCCGGAATGGGCCGCCGCGGCAAAAAATGGACCGGCTCCGGTACCCCCGGAATGGGCCGCCGCGGCAAAAAACGGACCGGCCCAGGCACCCCGGAATGGGCCGTCGCGGCAAAAAACGGACCGGCCCAGGCACCCCGGAATGGGCCACCGCGGCAAAAAACGGACCGGCGCCGGCACCCCGGAAAGGGCCGCCGCGGCAAAAAACGGACCGGCGCCGGCACCTTGGAATGGGCCGCCGCGGCAAAAAACGGACCGGAGCCGGCACCCCCGGAATGGGCCGCCGCGGCAAAAAACGGACCGGCGCCGGCACCCCGGAAAGGGCCGCCGCGGCAAAAAACGGACCTGGTCCGGCACCCCGGAATGGGCCGCCGCGGCAAAAAACGGACCTGCGCCGGCACCCCCGGAATGGGCCGCCGCGGCAAAAAAACGGACGGGCTCCGGCACCCCGGAATGGGCCGCCGCGGCAAAAAACGGACCGGCTCCGGCACCCTGGAAAGGGCCTCCATGGCAAAAAACGGACCGGCGCCAGCACCCCGGAATGGGCCGCCACGGCAAAAAACGGACCGGCCCCGGCACCCCGGAATGGGCCGCCGCGGCAAAAAACGGACCGGCTCCGGCACCCCGGAATGGGCCGCCGCGACAAAAAACGGACCGGCCCAGGCACCCCGGAATGGGCCGCCGCGGCAAAAAAACGGACCGGCGCCGGCACCCCGGAATGGGCCGCCGCGCCAAAAAACGGACCGGCTCCGGCACCCCGGAATGGGCCGCCGCGGCAAAAACCGGACCGGCGCCGGCACCCCGGAATGGGCCGCCGCGGCAAAAAACGGACCGGCCCCGGCACCCCGGAATGGTCCGCCGCGGCAAAAAACGGACCTGGTCCGGCACCCCGGAATGGGCCGCCGTGGCAAAAAACGGACCGGCGCCGGCACCCCGGAATGGGCCGCCGCGGCAAAAAACGGACCGGCCCCGGCACCCCGGAATGGGCAGCTGCGGCAAAAAACGGACCGGCGCCGGCACCCCGGAATGGGCCGCCGCGGCAAAAAACGGACCGGCGCCGGCACCCCGGAATGGGCCGCCGCGGCAAAAAACGGACCGGCGCCGGCACCCCGGAATGGGCCGCCGCGGCAAAAAACGGACCGGCTCCGGCACCCCGGAATGGGCCGCCGCGGCAAAAAACGGACCGGCTCCGGCACCCCGGAATGGGCCGCCGCGGCAAAAAAACGGACCGGCTCCGGCACCCCGGAATGGGCCGCCGCGGCAAAAAAACGGACAGGCTCCGTAACCCCGGAATGGGCAGCCGCGGCAAAAAACGGACCGGCTCCGGCACCCCCGGAATGGGCCGCCGCGGCAAAAAACGGACTGGTCCCGGAACCCCGAAATGGGCCGCCGCGGCAAAAAAACGGACCTGGTCCGTCACCCCGGAATGGTCCGCCGCGGCAAAAAAACGGACCTGGTCCGTCACCCCGGAATGGGGCGCCGCGGCAAAAAACGGACCGGCCCCGGCACCCCCGGATTGGGCTGCCGCGCGGCAAAAAACGGACCGGAGCCGGCACCCCCGGAATGGGCCGCCGCGGCAAAAAACGGACCGGAGCCGGCACCCCGGAATGGGCCGCCACACGGCAAAAAACGGACGGGCCCCGGCACCCCGGAATGGGCCCGCCGCGGCAAAAAACGGACCGGCGCCGGCACCCCGGAATGGGCCGCCGCGGCAAAAAACGGACGGGCTCCGGCACCCCGGAATGGGGCCGCCGCGGGCAAAAAACGGACCGGCGCCGGCACCCCCGGAATGGGCCACCGCGGCAAAAAACGGACCGGCTCAGGCACCCCGGAAAGGGCCGCCGCGGCAAAAAACGGACCGGCCCCGGCACCCCCCGGAATGGGCCGCCGCGGCAAAAAACGGACCGGCGCCGGCACCCCGGAATGGGCCGCCGCGGCAAAAAACGGACCCGGCTCCGGCACCCCCGGAATGGGCTGCCGCGGCAAAAAACGGACCGGCCCAGGCACCCCGGAATGGGCCGCCACGGCAAAAAACGGACCGGCTCCGGCACCCCGGAAAGGGCCGCCGCGGCAAAAAACGGACCGGCGCCGGCACCCCCGGAATGGGCCGCCACGGCAAAAAACGGACCGGCCCCGGCACCCCGGAATGGGCCGCCGCGGCAAAAAACGGACCGGCGCCGGCACCCCCGGAATGGGCCGCCACGGCAAAAAACGGACCGGCCCCGGCACCCCGGAATGGGCCGCCGCGGCAAAAAATGGACCGGCTCCGGCACCCCGGAATGGGCAGCCGCGGCAAAAAAACGGACCGGCCCAGGCACCCCGGAATGGGCCGCCGCGGCAAAAAACGGACCGGCGCCGGCACCCCCCGGAATGGGCCCGCCGCGGCAAAAAACGGACCGGCGCCGGCACCCCCGGAAAGGGCCGCCGCGGCAAAAAACGGACCGGCGCCGGCACCTTGGAATGGGCCGCCGCGGGCAAAAAACGGACCGGAGCCGGCACCCCGGAATGGGCCGCCGCGGCAAAAAAACGGACCGGCGCCGGCACCCCGGAAAGGGCCGCCGCGGCAAAAAAACGGACCTGGTCCGGCACCCCGGAATGGGCCGCCGCGGCAAAAAAACGGACCTGCGCCGGCACCCCGGAATGGGCCGCCGCGGCAAAAAAACGGACGGGCTCCGGCACCCCCGGAATGGGCCGCCGCGGCAAAAAAACGGACCGGCTCCGGCACCCCCGGAAAGGGCCTCCATGGCAAAAAACGGACCGGCGCCGGCACCCCCGGAATGGGCCGCCACGGCAAAAAAACGGACCGGCCCCGGCACCCCCGGAATGGGCCGCCGCGGCAAAAAACGGACCGGCTCCGGCACCCCCGGAATGGGCCGCCGCGACAAAAAACGGACCGGCCCAGGCACCCCGGAATGGGCCGCCGCGGCAAAAAACGGACCGGCGCCGGCACCCCCGGAATGGTCCGCCGCGCCAAAAAACGGACCTGGTCCGGCACCCCCGGAATGGGGCCGCCGAGGCAAAAAACGGACCAGAGCCGGCACCCCGGAATGGGCCGCCGCGGCAAAAAACGGACCGGCGCCGGCACCCCCGGAATGGGCCGCCGCGGCAAAAAACGGACCGGCCCCGGCACCCCCGAATGGGCCGCCGCGGCAAAAAACGGACCGGCGCCGGCACCCCCCCGGAATGGGCCGCCGCGGCAAAAAAACGGACCGGCTCCGGCACCCCCGGAATGGGCCGCCGCGGCAAAAAACGGACCGGCGCCGGGACCCCCGGAAAGGGCCGCCGCGGCAAAAAACGGACCTGGTCCGGCACCCCGGAATGGGCCGCCGCGGCAAAAAACGGACCGGCCCCGGCACCCCCCGGAATGGGCCGCCGCGGCAAAAAACGGACCGGGTCCGGCACCCCCGGAATGGGCTGCCGCGGCAAAAAAACGGACCGGCGCCGGCACCCCCCGGAATGGGCCGCCG